>NC_063045.1:35431066-35731066 GCF_018812025.1 Megalobrama amblycephala
CGTTCTCTGATATTCCCTCTGTAATTATGATAATAGTCGATGTTGAAAGAACAATAATTTGCTCATATCTCCAAATGCAAAGGTTCAGGGTTATCACTAATACATCATGCAGAGTTCTCAAAGGGTGTTTAAATGAGCAATTCACCCCAAAAATGAAATTTTGAAATTTTATATTCCAAGTCGATTCCAAGAAGCCATTTGATAGCTTTATGTGACTGAAATTTGAGTTAGTGAGTTAGTCTGATTCAATCCAAATGGTTTTCACAACCTTGCTACTTCTCTCATGAGCAAGATTTTCAGTGAATAACAACTTAACTACTAAAAATTTATTTAAAACAGTTCATGTGGCTACAGTGGTTCAACTTTAATGTTATGAAGTGACTAGAATTCTTTTTGTGTGCCAAAAAACAAAATAATGACTTTATTCAACAATATCTAGTGATGGGCGATTTCAAAACATTGCTTCATGAAGCTTCGAAGCAGCGTGTATCAAACTGCCAAAGTCACGTGATTTCAGTAAACGAGGCTTTGTTACGTCATAAGTGTTTCGAAATTTCAATGGTTCACCACTGGGGGTCATGACTTGATACGCGCTCCGAACCAGTGATTCAAAACAAAAGATTTGTAAAGCTTCGAAGCTTCATGAAGCAGTGTTTTGAAATCGCTCATCACTAGATATTGTTGAATAAAGTCGTTATTTTGTTTTGTGGCGCTTCATAGCATTAAGGTTGAACCACTGTAGTCACATGAATTGTTTTAAATACGTCTTTAGTACCTTTCTGGGCATTGAAAGTGTCAAAGGATTAGTTCACTTTCAAATAAAATTTTCCTGATAATTTACTCACCCGCATGTCATCCAAGATTTTCATTTCTTTCTTTCTTCAGTTGAAAAGAAATTAAGGTTTTTGATGAAAAGGTGTGGAACGACATGAGGTTGAGTAATAAATGACAGAATTGTCATTTTTGGGTGAACTAACCCTTTAAATTTTGGTGTGTTCTTCAAAACTGCTGTTTGGAAATATACTTGTTTGAGGTGTGTTTATTTGCTATTTTGGAGCTTGACAGCTTCAGTCCTTATGCACTTTCATTTTTTGTCTTTAAAAAAATCTATTTGAATGAAATTCATTCAGTTTTTTTTTTTTTTTAGGTGACTTATTCCTTTAAGTTTCCTGTCTAATTGATGCAGTTTTATTGATGGACACTCTGCAGTCTCATGACAGTAGAATGGATTCTCTGATTGGCCCTACATCTCCTGTAATTCCCTTAAGTGCAATGCAGATGTACATATAGCCCTGGAAACCTTACAAAAGCAAAGTGATGATAGAAGAATTAGCAAGAGTGTCTTTGTTCTTATTGATGGTGGAGTGGAGGAGCACAAAACATGTTGCGAGAGTAGCTCTCTAAAACTCTTTATCCGTCAGGTGCCATTACACAAACTACTCAAAGCAGGGTAGACTATAGGCTTGAGGAACAGTGAGAGCCTTTTTTCCTGCTCTAGTTTACTTCCTGAGAAAAAGACAAGAGATCAATAATGGTGGGAAATTTATGACATCGTTGGGCCCTGAAATGGCAGAGCAAGGAGATGAAATGGTGTTTGCCGCATTTCTGTGGATTTTGTGTCATCCATCTTGCGCCTTAATGGCTTTTTTCTCTTCCAAAGATTTGGAAGAGAAAACACAGAAATGTGTTTAAAATGCTCGAAAACTCATTAAAATTTGCATACACATCAGAAGTGGTGAAAATTTACATCTGATATGGGTTTCAGAATTAGGTGTGGCAAAATGGCTCGATAGCGCCACCTACAAAATTTCAATTAAGCGCCCTTCACACTACTTTTCATGTACAAGTATGAAATTCGGTAGACATATGTAACAGCCCAATACCTATAAAAAAGTCTGTGGGTGCAAAATCTGAAAACCCAACAGGAAGTGAGATATTTTGTATTTTCTCTGCAAAAGTTTTGCCATTTCCAGACATTGTACTTTAACAAACTCCTCCTAGAGATTTTATCAGATAAACATCATATTTGGTCAGTCTAATCTAAAGGCCTTTGCGACATTAAATTTCAAAGATCTAGAGTTTTCGCTGAAGGGCGTGTCCGTGGCGGCCTGACAAAATATGATGTTTCGCCATGAAACAGGAAGTTGCTGTAACTCGGGCATACAATGTCAGATCTCCCCCAAACTTCACATGTTTTATTAGAGTCTTGGCCTGAAGACATCTAGATGCCCATATTCAGTTACAGTCAAAGCGCCACCTGTGGGCAACAGGAAGTGACGTGAAATGTCCCCGACTGCATGTGTAGTCCCATTTAGCCACTTGTTAGCAACCGTCATTTTCAAGACACATAACAGCTTTAAAAATTCACGAGTGGGTAATACTGATGTATTTTATATCGTAGAATAAACTGTGAAAGTGTATTGAGCTTGCGTTCACCACAGAACTTATTTAATCCATTTAACCAAAATCCCATTTAAGAAACCCATTGACTTTGAGGCGATGGAACCGGAAGTGCTAAAATGCTAACTCGCTTCCGCGTTTTGACCTACAAAGTGATGTCATACCTGCACCACTCTATTATGTTCACCTGGGTCTTGTTTGGGTCCTTATTTAGTCTGTGTATTGAAGCCCTCAGTTTGTTTCAGTTAATTGTCCTGTATTGTATTTTCTCTTTACTTCGGTTATAGTTCAGCCTATCTGTGTTTTGTAATCCTTTTTTACTTTGTTTGTTTTGCTTTTTTAAATAAAAGTTTAAGAGTGCTGCAATTGGATCCTCCTCTTTCAATTCTTCCTTGCCTTGGCTGCACATAACACTGTGATGCAAAGCTGAATTTTCAACATCATTACTCCAGGGCTGCGTTCAGCCCCGACAAAACGTTGCAAAACGTTTTTTAAACAGAAACGGTGGCGCGTTGAACACCCTGTTCTGATGACGCAAGAGTTGCAACTATGGTAGCTGAGAAGGCCATTCTTTGCGTTCTTTTTGAAGAATTTTCTGATCCTGATGAAGTCGGTATAAATACATGTTTAATACTACAAAATACGCTCGATGTTACAGTCACTGCCCTTGCCGTCCAGAATAAAAGAGAACATCCCAATCGAGTGAAGGGATTTGTGGAAACTTCTATTATTGTTATATTGTTAAAAGACAAACATTTCAGGTGAAGGATAATCCACTTCTTACCTCCGTGACTGTGTTGATCTATATTTTTATTGTTTGTTTTAGGCTTATCAATAGCTGATCACTGTCGTTGTGCTATATGATATTGTAATATTTACCAACTATTCTCCTCTGATTATAGAAAAGTTTATTAAAGTGTCACATCACAATACAATAGCAAAATATATAAGTATAGTATTTTTATGTTACATTAATACCCGTTGTGTGAGCTATCTCTTTAATACCGCGCGGTTTATATACATCTTGCCACTGATTGGGCTGACATTTCTGACACACCCACCAAACAAGAGAAAACGTATCTCAAACCCGTTGCACACCGTTGCAGACCGTTTCCAGGAAACATGTCGTTCAACCCGGAAAACGTAGCAAAACGTTGCGCACCGGTTTGAGCTTCAACGTGCCCCAGGTCTTCAGTGTCACATGATCATTCAGAAATTTGCTGATCAAGAGAAAAACAGTTGTGCTGCTTAATAATGTAACATATGTGAGTGTGACAACATAGTTGTGGATCCAAGAACAGGCTTTATTAAGATCATAGTCAAACAGGGAGTAGGTCAATCACCAGCAAACAGTAGCCTAACAGACAGGGCAAGGAAAAATAGTAATCCAAAAAATACAGGCAATGGTCAAGGCAGGCAGCAAATGATCAAAAACAAGGAAACAGTCCAGGGTCAAAAAAACACAGGCTAGGCAAGACAGAACAAGGAAACAAGGATAACACGGTATGCAAACATTAGACTAAACAATACTCAGTCATGTGTGTGTGTTGGAATGCAGGTCAGTGATGAGAAATGGGTGTGAGGTTGTGATTAGTTTCTAGATGGGGAATTGTGGGAAATGGAGTCCATATGAAAACATTGATGAACACAGACCCAGGGCACATGTAACAAATAATTTTGTGGAAACTGTGCTACTTTTTCCCCTTCAAATTATTTGATGAATAGACAGTTCAAAAACAGCATTTATTTGAAATCAAAATCTTTTGTAACATTATAATGGCTTTACTATCACTTATGATCAATGAAATGCGTTCTTGCTGAATAAAAGTATTAATTTCTTCCAAGATACAAAATTTCATTGACTCGAAAATTGTGTATATTGACTCCAAAAGCATAGTGTATATAAATATATAAAAAGACATGACTGCTTTTAACAAGTTGTGACGAGAGACAAGAAGTTTTTTTTTTCTGTTGTGTTGAACTAGGGTAGCCCCGCCCATACTGAAATCTTGCTGTAACTGTATTTCACTACACAGCATATTCAATTTCAATTTGATTGTAACTTGTGGAAAGTGCCTGCTCAGGACAGGCTCTGACAAGATAATTCAACCATTAAAAATGAATTTGCACACCCCTGCGGAAAAAAGGTTGAAACTCTCGATAATCTCAGATGAAGCTTTGTGGTTAACTTCCTCTCAAACTTCATCTAGATGAAAGGGGTTTTTAGGCAACATGTCAGGCTTCGAGATTTAAATCAAGAAGCCCAAAATAAACCCTATGCTATTACAACTGCTGTCAAGCCACACTGAGACCTTTCTACAGACAAAGAGTGACATTTAAACTGAAGTGCAGGACCATATGGTGTTTTTACCCAATGTCATTATGATGAGTAAGGAATGATGAGGAAAAATGTTCAAGACATAGTTAAGAAGACATGTTTTATATTCATATTTATTGACTTAATCTGTGGCTGCAGCTCTAGGACAGTCAAAGCCAGGATGTTTCTGATGCTAATAACACAGTGACCTTGTTTTGCTATAGATGTGAACAATAATTTAATTTCAGCACCCACCCTAGTCCACCTGTTGCCAAGCCCTGACTGGAAGTTATACCAGTCGGTGTATTTTAAGACATTTTTACACAAAGTTGAACTAAATACGCCAAATTACCATTTTTATTTAAAACTAATGATGTACCATACCACTGGAATATGTTTCAATAAGGGATTTAATGTTATGTCAATCATGTGATGTTATTTTGGAACTTATTTTGATTAAAGGTTATGAGGGGAAAAATTATGTCCACGAAAAAATCATTTATAATAAATACTGCTTATTTACTTAATAAATGTCCCATGTGAGACATAAGGCCGCATAATAAATAATTAATTTTTTAATTTTTTTTAAAAATACAAAAAACAAATTTTCATGGTGAATTAAAAAAAGATAATACCACACTAGCTATGTTTCCATCCAGCTATTTTTATGCACATTTTTGGAAATCGCATAAAAAAATATGCGCTCAGTTGAGACATTTTTTATCCAAAAAGAAGATATGCGATTCCCTCGATTTGCAACAAAAAACTCACGCAACATTGTCTCAACATGTGATTGGATAACTGGACTATCCAGCAAAAGATCTTACTGCACAGCATCTCAAATGGTAGTTTGATTATTGTGAAATGCCTGAGCCGAAGTCTGTCATCAAAATGATTTTGGTTTAATGACCTCCCAGAACACCAAAACAACATGACAGTGTTTATTGCATCACGACTGTGTTCTCTGAGGCACAAGTCATTTATGATTTAGGAAAAAAGAGCCACAGTGACTTCCTTGATTGCAGCAACTTCCATTTTAATTACAGATATTTTGCAAGAATTTCTCAGGAAGGGATGGTTTCATTCTCTTGAACACATGGGAAGGAAAGAGTGCTTTATTTGAAAATGTTTTATGCGATATTCCAGTTTTCTGCATAAGTTAAATTCGCAAATTTGAATGGAAAGTTTCACAAATATGTCCACAAGACAGTTTAACACAGCAGGAAGTGATAGAGAGAGCTGCCAGAGATGTCTGAGAGGAAAGGTCAGTCTGTTCTACTGCAAAGGACAAGAGGATGTTGATCAATAAACACTCTAAATATTTACTGAATAAAAGATATGGCAGTAAAGCAAACGTTCAATTGAAGAAATAGGGTGTGAACTTGCAGACCACATTAAAGATGTCAATGGCTTCTATTATGCCTTGAGTTCCCAGAAACATAAACAGTTTGCATTAGAGAATATAATGGAAAACAATGCAAAGGTCCCTGAGCGTCACAGGCAAGCAGGCCAAAGTTTTAGGTCTATTTAAAAGCACTGTAGCATGAATAAGAAAGCCATTATAAAAGTTTTATTCTTGTAAAGTATTTATAGGGCTGTGGTTGTTTGTTTTATTTTAGTCATATCCTTAGGGTGAGCTGTGGCATTCAGTGGGCACAATCTGGCTCTGTCTTTAGACAGTGTGCATGCAGGCTTTACATGACATCTGGGGCATTGAATCAAGCTGGATAATGGTGTTGGGGCATTTTTCTTTTGTCTGTATAGGAAATACCTCTAGGAATGTTATTCCTTTCGAAGCTCAGTTTCCTCTGCTCTTGTCAAACATTGTGCCAGTGAGCCCAGCCAAGTCATCTATTTTGTGGATGTGGGCTCAAATGGGTATTTACAGCTATTATGCATGTATTTAGGAAAAATCAATCCAGTTAGTGTTTTATTGGTTAATTTTTGCATGTAAATCAAGAGATCTAATTTTCGGTGCTTCTAGCCATTATCTTAGAAATGATTTCCTGGTTGATTTTCAGTTTTCAGTTGCAAAGTTCAGGAAAGAGATCTTTCTCAAGAAACAGCCAGAGGAAACAAAAACATGATATCCAGTAATTCTGTCACATCATGGGAAAAGATAATTATTTTCCATCTTCTATGGAATTTCTATAACAAGAGTAGGACTATCTTGAGATCAGAAATTGTAATGCCGCAACAAGTATGGATATGGCGCAAGCAGTGTTTTCTCAATCCTGCTATTGAAGAGCCCCAACACACTTAAAGGTGCCCTAGAACGTTTTTTTTACAAGATGTAATATAAGTCTAAGGTGTCCCCTGGATGTGTCTGTGAAGTTTTAGCTCAAAATACCCCATAGATTTTTTTTTATTAATTTTTTTAACTGCTGTAAGGGTGAAACTCCTACAGGGGTTCAGGCTGTAAGATTTGCTGAGCGACTAAAGAAACTTTATCAGCAAGATGGTAGAAAACTGTACATTTCTTGTCTATTACCACCCACTGCAACTTATACCAACGATGGAAATAAGCACAGTTACAATAGCAAAATATGTGGGAGAGCGTTGCTATAGTGTGACAATATTGTAATGAAATAGGGAGCACATTAATGTTACTAGATCAAAACTAGTTAGCACAACATTTGGAATTGAAAGGGTTTAATGAAAATATCTGATTATGGTTACACTTAAAATAATTACAAAATAAATGTATGAGATGATAAAATCATATACCATTAATCGTACCCAGCATGAATGTAAAAAGTTACCTGAGAGAGAGAGAGAGAGAGAGAGAAAGAAAGAGGGCCAGAGAGTGCCAGAGAGTGCCCAAGAAAAGCCAAGAATCAAAGAAAGAGCAGAGCATCAAAAAGAGACCAGAGCAACAGTTACACTTTTATCCCTTCCTTGAAAATGTGACTGAAACCCAAATGTGAGACATTCAAACTGACCAATCAGAACATTAAAACTTCCCCCACTATACTAAAGGTGTGACCATTTGTAGACCCCCGATGTACACACATCTTGGCCTACAGGCCTTGATCACTATCAGCACCTTTGTGCCTTCCAAATGGCCCTTGTAGCAAAAGAGAGGGGGTTGAAACAGTAAAGCAAATATCTTTAGATATTTTCAATTCTTACACTGCCTATTTTGGGGCATCATTAGAAATGCGCAGATTCAGACTGCTGCCCCTTTAATTGCTCGCGTTCCCCGCCCCCTGAGCTCTCGACTCTATATACATTGCATAATCAAAGTTCACACAGCTAATATAACCCTCAAAATGGATCTTTACAAAGTGTTCGTCATGCATACTGCATACATACTTCGGATCATGTGAGTATAGTATTTATTTGGATGTTTACATTTGATTCTGAATGAGTTTGAGGCTGTGCTCCGTGGCTAACGGCTAATGCTACACTGTTGGAGAGATTTATAAAGAATGAAGTTGTGTTTATGAATTATACAGACTGCAAGTGTTTAAAAATGAAAATAGCGACGGCTCTCGTCTCCCTGAATACAGTAATAAACGATGGTAACTTTAACCACATTTAACAGTACATTAGCAACATGCTAACGAAACATTTAGAAAGACAATGTACAAATATCACTAAAAATATCATGATATCATGGATCATGTCAGTTATTATTGCTCCATCTGCCATTTTTCACTATTGTCTTTGCTTGCTTACCTAGTCTGATGATTCAGCTGTGCACGGATCCAGACGTTATACTGGCTGCCCTTGTGTAATGCCTTGAACATGAGCTGGCATATGCAAATATTGGGGGCGTACATATTAATACATATTGCCTTAAAACAAAGCTTGAAAAACCCACAAAACACAAAATCTCTGTTTTAGTACTTTTTATTACCATTATTTATTTGACTTTTTAAAGGAACATATTTAACTTTAGCGGATATACAAATTTAAAACTGACAGACTTCCTCTTAATTTTTACATCAATAACTTTATAAACCTTTATAAAAGACAGACCTGATGTGAGATACATGGTTGTTAAGCAATGGTTTATGCTTTTGTTGAAGCCATCAGCCCCCATTATTTGAACACATTTCTTAAATAATCATACTAAACAGCAGAATTCTAGGTGAAAAATGACATTACCCATGATTCTGTGAAGAAATCTCCGCCAATCTGAGAATTGCGGCAAAAATAACTCTTTAGCACCAGTGAGAATGACGTAATTGTGTCAGTCTATCTACACTCTCAAACTACTTAAATATTTTTGTGTATATGCATATTTTACATCTTTAAATCAATATTTTTATATTTTACCATGTTTTTAATTTAATTATGTAATTCGCAATGCTTCATGGGATTGTAGTTCTTTCCTTCATTAAAGCGTAAAGTATGTAGTCGGGTACCTTTTTGTCCAATTTTAAAATACTTTTTTGCTTCTAATAAAAGTTGGTAATGTCATTATTCACCTCGTAGCTGGTGGGTTTGGTTCTCATACTCAACACAAATGGAACTAAGGCCGCTAAAAAATTGGACAGTCACTATTGCACTCTCATCAACAGGAAAAAACAGCACACAAAGTGATTTCACAGGGTCTTCAAAAAGACCTTGTGAAAAACTGTCCCACCAAATGTACACTTCCATGTTCAATTTAGCTACTTGACCTTCAAAGTCATTCCCATTATATTATTCTGTGTTTTCTAATGTTTACCAGGGAGTAACCTATATTAGTGCTCATAATTGGCTGCTAAAATTGGCTAAACTCAATAGAAACACAACCAAATCTCATTCATGAATAAGACTAATGAATAATATATACCATCACTCCAACTGATGTCTCACTATTTATTTATTATATCTATTGTTTCAGAATGTCTCAAGCCCTAAGCGTGTCTGATTACCTCCATCACAACATATTTGCATCCAGTACTGTTATAATGTGCCGTTAAACCTCAATCCGCTCAGTGTTTTTCCAGCTTCTCGTCAGTTTGCCACAGTGAAGTATATGATGACTGCAATAGCGTCGAGTCATCTCCGGGGACATCCGCTGTGTAGCCTAATTGTTGAGGATGTGCGGAGGTGGAAATGAGATCAGCTTAATTGTGTATTTTCCGCTTGTTTGGTCCAGTAGTATAGCTGAGCATTGTCAGGTATTTTCCACTTTTATATGGAAAACAGAATAAGTTTTCTCAATGAAAAGCATGATTTAGAATGGGATGGATATATAATAACAATAATGTATAATGTACAGTGATGTATGTAGGCATATATACAAAGTCATCAGTCATTAAGATGTTTAAAAAGAGTTGGGTAGTGGCAGTCTCTCATTTTAATGTATGGCTATGCTCCGTGTTAGGTAAGTAGTCTAATAGTTTTGAAAGAAAGCTCTTAATATGAATATTACAGATATGCTTTTAGCCGAACTATGATAGGGATGTGTCTTACAGTAAACTGTCTGAGGTATTGACGTCAGCTTATGATTGTTGATGTCTCTCCTCATTTCTCTTTCCATTCTCCTTCCCTCCCCTCTTGCATTTCACTCCATTATGCACTTAAAGTTTTAAGAGCACCTCCTGTTTTAAAACTGTAAGCTTTGTGAAGTGCTGTCATGATAAATTAAAGATGCAGACAGCATAATTTTTATGCAAAATATCCAAAAGGATGAAAATGGCACCTTAGCATTATTAAGGGGTGTTTTAAAATGAATATTTCCTTGAGAATAAAATGTTGATTGAGTTTTGATTTATGTACAAGCTTCACTTCGATTCAGCCACAGACAAAGTGAGAGCCCATCCTCAGGCCCACACAGATGAGAATGGATTTGTCTTCCTTGTCAGTTCATTTCTAATTAATCAGCTCATGCACGTCTTCAGAGGCCCGGGCTGCACAAGTAGGTTATGACAGTGTCTGGTTTGCAGTCTCCTCATCCTGTGCTGCTAAGAGACACCTTTCATAGCATGCTGGTTGAAATACCACCTTCAGCTTGCTTTGAAGTGCCCCTATTATGCTATTTTAAAGGTCCCATTTTTCTTGGTTTTTTGAAGCTTTGATTGTGTTTATAGTGTGCAATATAACATGTGTTTATGTTTCGCGTGTAAAAAAACACAGTATTTTTCACATAATTTACTTATCTGTATACCGCTGTTTCCACTGTCATAAAAACGGGCTGATGACTTCCTTGTTCTATGAAGTCCCTCCTTCAGAAATCCGTAACGAGTTCTGATTGTGCCAGCGGTTCCTGTGTTGTGATTCGACAGCAGTTTAGCGCATCTTGCCCGGAAAGGTCACGCCTCTTACCATAACGTGGAGATGCACGCGCTCAGTGTTATTGTAAACGTCTTTAATTTTACCCTATCAATTTGAGCCGGAATCAGACCCGGTGATTGGACTGCGGGATGAAAATAACAGTGTTTTGACGACATGGCGACAAACACACTCTACAAACGCAACTCTTGTGTATTCCTGTGGGCGGAGGTTAGTCAAAAAACTGTTTTAGTGACGTCATTAAAGAAGGAAGTAGAGGGATGTAGTCCAAACTGGCCGTTCGATGTAGGCGACTTCTGTTAAATAAAATATCTCGCTTGGCATTGACATTTGAGCTTTAAAATTTTACAGATTTTATTTATACTCTAACAACAACATTACACACTAACTAAAGTTTGAAACATGGGATCACGAAGAACGGGACCTTTAAAGGTTACTAATTTTGTTTTTGGAGTTCTCTTACGAAAGGTTTACATGCATCCAAGGTCAAAAAACACTTTAATTTTCTGATAATATACATTGCACATCACCTAATTTCTCAAAGAGCCTGAAGTCATCAGTTTGTTCGAAGATTCTATCTCTCTAAACCCCTCCTTACCACCATTCTCAGCCCTGATTGGTCAGATGGCCCAGTCTGTTCTTTTTTTTTGTGAAAAAAAAAAAGAAGTGACATGTGGCCAAGTATGGTGACCCATACTTGGAATTTGTGCTTTGCATTTAACCCATCCAAGTGCACACACACAGCAGTGAACACACACCGTGAACACACACCCGGAGCAGTGGGCAGCCATTGCTGCGGCGCCCGGGGAGCAGTTGGGGGTACGGTGCTTTGCTCAAGCGTCTCACCTCAGTTGTAGTATTGAAGGTGGGGAGAGCGCTGGAAATTCACTCCCCTCACCAACAATCCCTGCCGGACCTGAGACTCGAACCCATGACCTTTGGGTTACTAGTCCGACTCTCTATCCATTAGGCCACAACTGTTGTGATTGGTCTACTGCTTACAGCATGTGCCATTATGCAAATTTGTTACATTATTACATAGGTATGTAACAAGAAGTGAGACTGAATTGCTGACGACTTGTTTCTGCAGTTCAGAAAGGATTTTTTCTTTTAGGAGACAATAACTTTATTTTGTTGTGCACTTTAGATCTTTAAAACTTTGCAGACCTTTTACATTTGCAAACAGCTGTATTACACACTACATAGGTAATATTCGTAAAATCATAATAGGGGCACTTTAACACAGTTCGGAATAAAAACAATAGAAAGGTTTTTTTTTTTTTAAGTAAAAGCGCCCCTTACAAAAAATAAGTATACTTGAAGTTCATTTTATTATTTATACTTAAAGGTGCCCTAGAATTAAATATTGAATTTTTATTGGAGTTCAGTACATGGAAAAGACATACACTGAGTTTCAAACTCCTTTGTTTCCTCCTTCTTATATCCACCTGTTTCCGCGGGCCGCTACTGTAAAAGAGAACGTGGGTACAACTTCCGGCGAGGCGGCGGAAGCAGCCTACCAATGGTATTTTGTGTGCTAATTAGCGAAGAGGCTACGTGTTTTTTGGATCATTGTTTACTTTGCAAAGTTGCAAATCTTTATGAGAGATGTCGTTACGGCGCTCAGGGACAACATTTCAGTTTAGTACATTTATTAGTTAATAATATCACAATACAATAAACAGTTTTCGTGCCCTTAATTGCCCTTTACTTTACTGACCTTCCACAACAGTGCTACTGCATGACTAGAGCATCCTGACCCTGCAATACATGAACAACCCGCTGTCTGTACTTCACCTGTCACTGATGCACCAAAGCCATATGATGTGATATTTTACTCCTAACGTATCGTGCGTGCCAGAGCCAGTCGCGTTTCCACTGTATGCGATGCTAAAGGCTACTGATGTTAACCATTGCGATAAACACACGTTTATGGAAAATATCAGAGACTGCTTGAGGGACGAAGACAATTCTTATATGATTATAATCGTGTATTTATTTAGTTTAATGTTTTATCTGTCTCTTCCCTGTGCCTGTTGATTCCTGACAAATGCATATCTTTCACAGATTCACACACACTCGGTTAACTCATATAACTCATAACTCCTGTTGCCTTCTCATGAGCTCCCTCTGTTGCTCTGGCTGAAAGGATCAGGATAGATAGACAAGAGATCGCGCAAACATCCTCGGATTGCAATCATCGCATAATTTAGAGGAAAATAAATAGAAATGCTCAGAAAAGTGACGTAAACATAGGGTATGTTATCAATATATTTCTAAATGTGTAAGCCTTTGGATTTAAAAGCCTTAGTGGAGTTGTTTTGTGCATTCTCGTGATCGTAAATAAATGGAAGCAGGCGCAACTGAATAGGTCTGTTAGATTTAGCATGATTGATCTGCACTCCTGACATAAATTAATACATTACTATTAATGTGACATTTTTTATTGTAAAACATTGTTCAAATATTTATGCTGGAATCTTAAATCTTTAAGTAAAAAACAAACGTTTGCAAGTTTGGATCGTTAAATCTTGAATGACTGTCAAATGTTGAATGAATGAGTGTCACGTCCAGCTTGTTTACTTCGAACCGGAAGACGCTCCCACGTTTGACACAAGGCCTCATGGGGCGTAGGAAACTTGTGGATAAATCTCATTTGTTTAAAAGACCTCCGAAGAACAGGCGAATCTCAACATAACACTGACTGTTACGTAACAGTCGGGATCATTAATATGTATGACCCCAATATTTGCATATGCCAGCCCATGTTCAAGCCATTAGACAAGGGCAGGACGTCTGGATCTGTGCACAGCTGAATCAACAGACTAGGTAAGCAAGCAAGAACAATAGTGAAAAATGGCAGATGGAGCAATAATAACTGACATGATCCATGATAACATGATATTTTTAGTGATATTTGTAAATTGTCTTTCTAAATGTTTCGTTAGCATGTTAAATGTGTTTAAAGTTACCATCATTTATTACTGTATTCACGGAGACAAGAGAGCCGTCGCTATTTTAATTTTTAAACACTTGCAGTCTGTATAATGCATAAACACAACTTCATTCTTTATAAGTCTCTCCAACAGTGTGTAATGTTAGCTTTAGCCACGCAGCATAGCCTCAAACTCATTCAGAAACAAATGTAATACATCTGAATAAATACTATACTTACATGATCCGATGTATGCAAACAGCATGCATGACGAACATCTTGTAAAGATCAATTTTGAGGGTTATATTAGCTGTGTAAACTGTGTTTATGCTGTTCAAGGCAAGCGCGAGCTCCGGGGGAGGGGGAGCACAAGAATTAAAGGGGCGCAACCTATATATCAGTGCATAGTTAATGATGCCCCAAAATAGGCAGTTAAAAAAATGAATAAAAAAAAATCTATGTGGTATTTTGAGCTGAAACTTCACAGACACATTCAGGGGACACCTTAGACTTATATTACATCTTTTAAAAAGAAGTTCTAGGGCACCTTTAAGTAAAGTTTAAGTATATTTTTAAGTATACTTTATGTAGTAAGAATACTAATATCAATGTACTAGTATTATACTTGTAAGTGTACTGTTTCAATACTACTAATTGGCATACCTTTTAGTGTATGAAAGTAAACTTTTAAGTATATGTTAAGTGTAACAGTAGTAAACTGATTACATAACTAAGTTTTTTGTCACCTTTACCTAAATAAAAATTAATTTGGATAATTATACTTCAGGGTATCTGCAACAAGACAACTTGCCTTGCAACTGTTGTAAAATGTTACACGTGTTTATAAAACTAAAATATGAATTTTTTCAAAGATTTAATATTTAAATTTAGTTGACGTAGTCTTAACAAAATAAGAAATTATTTGGACTAAGTAGCTAGCTGAGCCAGTGACACAGTTTACACAAATTCATCTGACTTGATTTATCCCATATGCTTTGATATTTCATGGCTAATCTTCAGCTATGTAATTCATGGCTTAATACATTGGCAATTTAACATGATATTTTTAAGAGATTTAAAAGTACTCCAATAAACAAAACAAAACAAAACAAAACGTTGACACTGATAGCCTAGTGGTTAGTGCATCGATATATGGCGTAAATGCGTTCACGGTAACCCGAGTTCGATTCCTGTCTCAAGGTCCTTTGCTGATCCTGCCCCTCTCTCTCTGCCCAATGCTTTCCTGTCTGCTTTCTACTGTCCTCTCCAAATAAAGGCACAAAAAGCCCATAAATATAACTTTAAAAAACAAAACAAAAAGTTTTTAGCATAGAAAAACTTTTAAGCAAAACATTTTTAGCATGCTTATCACTCATGTGCATCTCTTGATCACAGGCAGCTTTTTTTTTAAAAATGGTCCCTTTTTGAGTGTATGGTGATGTGACAAAAATTATGCAGTTTGCTACATTAGGGGTGGGGGTGGAGGATGGACAATTGGCACATCTTACCCATTGCCAATTCTCCCATATCTGATTTCAGAGGCAGTGAGTGAAACCAAAAATACATTTAAAAGCCCATAGATATAAATATGAGCCGAAAACCACATATCTGCCTCTAGGTAAGGATTGTGAAAACATCCAGAGCATGACTATTTTTGAAGTAGTGTCAGCCCGAGGCAGTAATCTAAAATCCTGCAGAAATGCTTTGATACACCCCCAACAACACCATGACCATCTTCTGTGAAAATGTGGAGACATCCAAGGACTATATATATATATATATATATATATATATATATATATATATATATATATATATATATATATATATATATGTATATACACACAAGTCTTGTATTTGCAGTCTTAGCCAATTGGCTAAGTATCCAAATAAGCTTGGTTCAGGGATCAGTCGTAGAATGTTCTTGAGTGGCCTGTACAGTCTTCAGTTTGAAATCTCATTGAAAATATTTGGTGGAATTTGTAGAAAGCAGTGGTAACATGGAAACCAAAGACTATCAGTAATCTGGAAGCTTTTTCAAGTGAGGAATGGACCAAGATTGTAGTAGAGAGATGACAGAAGCTTCTAAGCATTTACAGCCAGGCAGCGCTTATTGGAGGTTATAAAGAATAAAAGATCCTGCACAAAATTTGACTTCTGGGGGTTGAATAATTTTGTACACGTATGTTTAGAGCCAATTTGAATGAATGCTGCTATGTTTTCTAGTACTATAACTGTATGGTCATCACAGACATTTAATTAAAGAAAGGAACTGACCGGACTGCTGACAGAGACTCAGTCTGCCATCCTTTCTAACACCTCTAATGGATATCTGTGCTCCACACTGGCTGAATGTCAGGTCATCTTGCCAGACAGTCTTGCATTTAAGCTCTGCATAATATTCTGTCAAGGTCATACTTTCCAAATCCAGCTTATGTCACCATTCCAATCAAATCACTGCAGACAGATCCATTGGGTTTGATCTATAGTGGATGGCTGGGGAGCGGCAGATGGAGGCAGTTGTGCTGGAGAGTTTATAAACAGCTTTCCACCTCCAGAGGTGCAAATAAAACACTTTGCCAGATTGAACTGAGGGGGAAACACACATGGGGTAGTCTAGCAGCTCAAGGAAATGGGTCAATGATATTTGTTGTCATTTCCACCTTTTTGAATGAATCAATACCATGTCTAAAGTCTTATAAACATGTCTTATTATAAACCTTATGGGAAAGTCTTAATTAGAGACTGGGCTCATAACCATATAACCATCTGCCCCCAATTACTCTGAGGAAAATAATGTGCCACTTAATACCTTGTAAACACGAACTCAACAGCATATTTAAATAAATAAATAAATGTTAAAGGTTTTCTGGTTGTTATCTCTGGAATGAGTCACTGACAAACGCCCACTCGCGGAACAACTTTGGTTTTTCATTCCCAAGACGGTCTTTGAATTATCTGTTGAAAAACTTCCTTGAGAAACATGATAGTATAATGTGTTGCCATGATATTAGAGACTAAAAATGTTGGTGGCAATTGACGGCAAGGTTTTCTCAAACAATATAGCATCTTATAATTGAAAGACAATTTTAAATTTTTAATATTAGTTTTTGGCTTAGGAATCAATCATCATATTGATTAAGGGTAATTGTCACAAATCTGTCTCCTATATCTGTGGTTATTAAAACAAATGTTCTTTTGCCCTGCCTAGTGGAAATATCTGCTGATAATAACATGGGCATAATCATCTAATTTTTATCTGATTAAGTCTTAATATCTCTGGTGATGTAATCAAAGCAAGGTACCTCTGACCAGTGTTGGGGAAAGTTACTTTTAAACAATGCATTTACAATATCATATTCCTCCCTAAAAAAGTAACATATTGCGTTACTTAGTTACTTTTTATGGAAAGTAATGCGTTACATTACTTTTGCATTACTTTTTCTCACCTGGGCTGAGTGTTCACAGTTCACAGTTTAAAAAAAACTTTCAGCTGTGCTGCCATTCTGGATTGAAGAAGAATAAGATGCAAGAGAAGAAAGTTTAACACTTATTTCAGCAATAAAAAAAATAAATAAACAAATTTGATGTTTATCTAAAGTAATTTTTGCTTATTAGTATGGTTGAAGTGGATCAAATACATACAGGTCAGCAGCAAATACATTGGTTAATAAAGTGAGATTAAATACATAAAGTATGTTTGTGTAATTTAATATATTTAATTATTACAGGTTTGCATCATATTCTGAGATTGCATTTCACTGTTTTTATTAATTTTGAGTAATACTGAATCTTTTTTTTTTTTTTGCAAGTAAGATGAGTAAATGCCCGCTCACATTTATTCTAGAACAATAATAAGCATCATGTTCACACAAGCGCACACAATGCCTGTGCACATACTCACCATTTCTCTTAACACAGGCACAGGAGAGCTTTCAGACAATAAATGGAAAAACAAAGTAACTTGCGTTACTTATTTCAAAAAGTAACTCAGATATTTTGTAAATTTAACAGTAATGCATTACTTTACTTGTTAAAAAAGCAATCTGATTGTGTAACTCAAGTTACTTGTAATGCATTACCCTCAACACTGCCTCTGACTGTACATTCTTAATGGAAATTTTGTGGCTTCACTCTGCACAAGAGTTTTTTTGTACTACTGGACTGCTACTGCAGGAATCAGGATGAAGAGGAAAAGGAGGAAATATCGCCATTGTCTCTATCAAATTTCAGCATGCTGCTGTAATACAATTACGAAGTCATTCGATTATGCCAAGCAGGAAGGCATATCCTGCTTCAGAAAATGCAGGGAAACTGCACTGCCCATTACATAAAACTTTTTATTTTGTTTATTTTTTGCATGGCCAAAAGTTGATACGTTTTTTTTTTTTTTTTTTTTTTTCAATTTAAATACATTGAACAAATCAATTGGACACAAATACTCAAATAATAAAAAAAGTATTTATTTTTCAGTACTGGAAAACAAATGACATTTTGAGCATTTTAATTGGACTTTTATTGGTAGAGTCCAAACATTGAGGATACAGTGAGTTGAATATTAACTTGTGACATTAAATCCTGGCGGTAGCTAGTATTTATAGCTGGTTTCTAGCAGGTCACAAACCAATTCAAACCAGCTACCAGCTTAGTGATAGTAGTCAGGCTGGTTTTGGAAAGATGGTGGCTTGTCAGGTCAACTAACTAATGACCAGCTGGAAACCAATTACTATATTAACTTGAATCTTCAAGCAAGGACAGCATGAAAAATGAGCTTTAGGAGGCATTTACAAAACACAGAAACTAAAAATGGAAAACTTTTTATACGTTTTGGCCAATCATTTACACGACAATGTCCTTTTGCACAAGTTTTTGAAAACGTACCCATATTATCTATGGGTAAACTACAAAAACGTGAATTTGGCATCATGCGCATGCATGTTATGTGTTTGGTCTATAGGTGAGTAGTTTCTTTACAAAGTGACATCGCCAACTACTGGCCTGTCATGCATAATACAGTGTTTTTAGTCATTTTCGCAGATCTGTGTGAACAGGGATCGTTTTGACATCACGCAAAAAATGCGAAGGATTTTTTTTTGTCTATTTATTTTCACAAATGGGACAGAACTAAACTCAGGAAGAGAAAAAGACAGAGAGAGGGAGTGTGTTGCTAGGCAACAAACTTGGCATCAGAATCATGCTTTTTTTCAGCATGCCTCACAGTGTGCCAGATCTGAATTCATTCATTTTTCGTTACAGTTTTGCCCTGCTTTCCTTGTGGCAGTAAAACATTACAGCAGGAGATAAATTAATGCAAGGCAGATTTGGCTCAGCTGACACCTATAAAATAAAAAAAGGATAAATACAGTGCAACCACACAAGCAAATGATAAAAATATTTAAAGAAACATAGAGGTGGTGCATTTTCAGATGCTAAAAACAATAGATTGTATTTTGTTTTCGTTGTTCCTCAAAACGGTGCTATTCTCTGTTACTTTAACTCTACCAAAGCTTTTTGTTAGCCACAATTCACCATAATCACAGACAGCATCCATGACGTCACTTCGTGAAATCGATAAATAAACAGAGCAGTGAACTGAAATAGCCTCTTGCTGTTAGGAGTATCAAAAGCTGAATACAGTAATGATATTCATATTTAACTATTTCACACATAAGTTTAAAATATTGTAGCTGAGGCCCCAGCGTGAGGTTTTTTAAGGCGACCGCTATTTTAGAACGTGGGCCTTCTTGTGCTTGTGGATGCGTCGCCATAGGCCTTCCATGGCAACACGTCATGCTTGTCTTGTGACACACCACAGCCACGATAGAGCTGTATGAATGATGTAGCCTATCGTTTTTATTTCATTTTTCCTTTTTTATTCAAAATACTCACTTGTAACAAACTTGTAAACTATATTATGAAATATCTGTTATTCCGATTGCCAAATATGTTTTAATGAATGTGTTTTGTTTTTTAAACACCTTTTTAATGATCATTAGTTGATCAATAACGTGCGATGGGTGCCGCCATATTAGTTTGCACCACAATTCAGAGAATCGGATCTGTTAGATTTACAACACATAAATTCATCCACTACTTCTGAAATACATGAAAGCAAGTGGCTGGTGAACTGGGAGAATAATAGAGTATGAAAAGTGTGAAAGTAAGTTTCTGAAACAACCAATGGTGCAACTTGGACACATGATCAGTGATGAACCCAGGGTCGTAGGGTGTTTTGGGTCTTAGATCATCAGACACCCTCGCCTGGGCAACCCAGCCGGGGTTGATCGGTCCCTGGCTTGTGTCCAAGTAGCAACTACACAATGGATCGGGGTGATCCAGAGCTCCTTTGAAGATTCTATGATGTTCTTGATGGCCCTACTTTCCTGCAACCCTCTAATACCAAGGAGACTGAGTGTCAGATGTAGAGACTTGAAAAGCCCCTGCAGCCCACCTCAATGGGCTTACAGTGGACCTTCCACCCATGCCTTCTACATTCCTCTGCCAGTTCAAGATACTAGACCTTCTTGCGCTTGTGGGCCTCCTATATCCAGTCTTCCCAAGGGACAGTAAGTTCCAGCATGACCACTTGCTTAGAACATTCGGATATTAAGACCAAATCTGGCCTGAGTGTTGTCCTTGCAACTGTGGTGATGCTAAAATCCTCTGTCAGGCTGGTGAAAGCAAGCTGCAGCTTATTGGTGTGCAATGCTGCTCAGGCTCTTTGGTAGGACCAGCCACCTGTGAAGGAACTATTCCCTTTCTCATGACCAAGGACCTGGATTTGGGCAGCTTGAAACTCATTCTCACCCATGTAATGATGTCCCAGAGGTGAACCTCAAACTGAAACTATTGCAGTAATCCAGTATGAGGTCTTTAATCCTCTCTTGTATCTTGTCAGTGCTGTTGCCACAAGTTTATGTGGAATGGATCCATAGGCTTTGGCAAGGTCTAGGCAAACGACTGCCAGGTTTCCTCTATTCTCCCTTGCCTCACGGATCAACTGGGTAACCACTCCTGTGTGCTTTATACAGCCCGGCATATCTGGGACTCCTCCTTTCTGCACTATATCAATGTAGGAATTCAGATACACTGTTAGGCGATTAGCAAGGATTTTAAAAAAGACTTTGCTTTCCACACTGATCAGAGAGATGTCATGGAATTGTATAATGTCACTTGCGTTCTCCTCCTTTGGTATCCAGACACCTTCTGCATGTCTCCACTGCTTGGCTACCTCCACCCTTCTACCCTGATGAGTCTCCACATCCTCTCCAGGAATCTTGGGCAATGCTTTTACACTTTGTATGGCACTCCACTCGGCCCTGGATCTAAGCAAGTTGGCGCTCCTCTAACTGTATCCCTGAATTCTGCCAGGGTGGGCTCTTTGATGTTAAACAGGATGGAGGGTTCAAGTGGTGAAATTAACTCTTTGCAGTGGGCAAGGTGTTCCTCCCTCCTATTGTCGCTGTATATGTCACTGAGATGTTGGTTAATGACTTCTTCCGGGCATGCAAGGGTCCCAGTCCACTTCTGGCTGTGCAGCTCTTTAGTGAATCTCAGCATGTCGGAGGGAGATGAGCTTCCATCTTAGGATGTCCTAGAGCTCTGTGAGGGCTGGTCTGTCCTACTCTCTCACCTTCCTGTACTTGTGTTTTATAGACTTCAGCTCTTTCCTGAGCTGGGTGATCTCAGAAGGGCAGTTTGGGTTACTAACCCTCACTGCTCCGGGTTGCCATCTCTCTGTGCCGTCCACTGTCTCTCCAGTCATCACCAAACTGTTCGCGGTTGTCATCCAGTCTTTCCTGGAAGTCACTGGCAAGGCCAGACTAAGCACATTTGAATTTAGCAGTTGATCACATGATTCACTGAACATTCTAATCACAACGGTGATTAGGGTTTTTGTTCAAAATTAACCAAATTTAACCCCTTAGCTTTCCTGTAAAATTAGCCTAAAACGCCTAAAAAAGGCATACCCAAAGTAAATTGCATGCTGTTCTTGAACCATTTAGAGTATTTTCATGGTTTTGGTATGTGTACCATGGGCGGTACAGTGGAACGCAATAGGTTAATTAAATAATTAATAGTTAATACATCAATAGTTCTTCCAAAACGTGTTTTTGTCTTACACTGATTCACTAAGCGCTTAAAAAGTGCTTATTCTTCCGTCCAGCTGTTGTTAAATTTACATGTATATTTTGTTTTTTTCACCAGAGCACCACGGATTCTTCTCCTCCCATTTCTACCAGTGATGCTGCTTGATTCAAATTCCTGTGTCTACTACCTGTGCAGATATCAACACCGCAACTGAGAGAGGACCAGGCCTGGACTATTTATGTTGTGTTTTTAAGCGATGTGAGGGTCTGCCGCTACTTTCATTTTGTTGTCAGTTTTATTTATTAAAATATTGTTGAATGTTCGCTGGTTCCTGCCTCCTTCTTCCCTGAACTTTATACATTTTTACAATCATATTCATCCACACAGTCATGCAGAGCCGAAGCACAACCAAAACAATGTTATTTTTTTGCAGAATACATGGAGTTTTGTTTTTAACTGCTAAATGGCCAAAAGTTACATAGTGTGCCTTCAAGGTCTAGTAGGGTGGATATAAATCAAGAAGTTATATCACAAATGTCAATAGTTAGTTGACTTCAAAACTAGGCCTATTTAAATGTTTTGCTATTTACAGTTTTTCTCAGTTGCTATGGTGCATTTCTCAGATCACAACTGAAATTCTCAAAAATACAGGTGCTGGTCATATAATTAGAATATCATCAAAAAGTTGATTTATTTCACTAATTCCATTCAAAAAGTGAAACTTGGATATTATATTCATTCATTACACACAGACTGATATATTTCAAACGTTTATTTCTTTAATTTTGATGATTATAACTGACAACTAAGGAAAATCCCAAATTCAGTATCTCAGAAAATTAGAATATTGTGAAAAGGTTCAATATTGAAGATACCTGGTGCCACACTCTAATCAGCTAATTAACTCAAAACACCTGCAAAGGCCTTTAAATGGTCTCTCAGTTCTGTAGGCTACACAATCATGGGGAAGACTGCTGACTTGACAGTTGTCCAAAAGATGACCATTGACACTTTGCACAAGGAGGGCAAGACACAAAAGGTCATTGCAAAAGAGGCTGGCTGTTCACAGAGCTCTGTGTCGAAGCACATTAATAGAGAGGCGAAGGGAAGGAAAAGATGTGGTAGAAAAAAGTGTACAAGCAATAGGGATAACCACACCCTGGAGAGGATTGTGAAACAAAACCCATTCAAAAATGTGGGGGAGATTCACAAAGAGTGGACTGCAGCTGGAGTCAGTGCTTCAAGAACCACTACGCACAGACGTATGCAAGACATGGGTTTCAGCTGTCGCATTCCTTGTGTCAAGCCACTCTTGAACAACAGAAGTCAGAAGCGTTTAAAGACAAAAAGGACTGGACTGCTGCTGAGTGGTCCAAAGTTATGTTCTCTGATGAAAGTAAATTTTGCATTTCCTTTGGAAATCAGGGTCCCAGAGTCTGGAGGAAGAGAGGAGAGGCACACAATCCACATTGCTTGAGGTCCAGTGTAAAGTTTCCACAGTCAGTGATGGTTTCGGGTGCCATGTCATCTGCTGGTGTTGGTCCACTGTGTTTTCTGAGGTCCAAGGTCAACGCAGCCATATACCAGGAAGTTTTAGAGCACTTCATGCTTCCTGCTGCTGACCAACTTTATGGAGATTTCATTTTCCAACAGGACTTGGCACCTGCACACAGTGCCAAAGCTACCAGTACCTGGTTTAAGGACCATGGTATCCCTGTTCTTAATTGGCCAGCAAACTCGCCTGACCTTAACCCCATAGAAAATCTATGGGGTATTGTGAAGAGGAAGATGCGATATGCCAGACCCAACAATGCAGAAGAGCTGAAGGCCACTATCAGAGCAACCTGGGCTCTCATAACACCGGAGCAGTGCCACAGACTGATCGACTCCATGCCACGCCTCATTGCTGCAGTAATTCAGGCAAAAGGAGCCCCAACTAAGTATTGAGTGCTGTACATGCTCATACTTTTCAAGTTCATACTTTTCAGTTGGCCAAGATTTCTAAAAATCCTTTCTTTGTATTGGTCTTAAGTAATATTCTAATTTTCTGTTAAATTTGGGATTTTCCTTAGTTGTCAGTTATAATCATCAAAATTAAAAGAAATAAACATTTGAAATATATCAGTCTGTGTGTAATGAATGAATATAATATACAAGTTTCTCTTTTTGAATGGAATTAGTGAAATAAATCAACTTTTTGATGATATCTAATTATATGACCAGCACCTGTACTTGTTCAACCTCCTCATCATCTAATCACTTGTGCACATCATAAAGCAATTTCTTATTCTTTTGAACAAATTGCAAAAAGCTTCAGACCAGGAGAGCAAGGGTGAGTAAAGGATGATAGATTATTTGAATTTTGTGTGAACTTTCCAAATAAAGATATTTTGTTTTAGGCCATTTTCCTGTAGCTTTACTGGTGGAATGTGGCGATAACAATGCCACATCATGAATTTGACATGAAATTTGGATTAAAAAAAAAAAAAAAAAAAAGAAATTTTACATTTTTATTTATAGTATAAAGTTAAGTATAAAAATGTCATGCTGGTTGTTTTTAAAGTTGTTAGAACATAATGGGGATTTATTATGCTTTCTAACCTTAGAGAAAACTAAACATGCTTTTAGAGCCATATTTTCATAATGATGTAAATTAATGTTTATAACAGTGGCTAGAACACCACAGTGCGTCATATTTATCTTTTGGGTCAGAACCATGGCATGTACAGTCCACAACAAATGCCATCAAAAGAGAAGTCTCCATTACTAGTGTCTGTTGGCGCTGCATTCTCATTCATTTGATTGTTAGCAGAGAGCCTGATGGCGAGCTCCTCCCCAGAGTCTCGCCAAATGAACACTAATGGCCTAGAGATCACGCTGTGGATGGGCTGCTAATGGTGATGGAGCTAGTGCAACTGCTGTCTTCCCTACTATTCGTTGTGAAAGCACCGTGTCTGGCTCCACTGTGCCTGTGTTTTTGTCAGGAACATTTGTCTATATTAAAGGGCTCATGAAGCACTTGTTGAAAGACTGAAGTTTGGCTGTCCTTGCTGCATTTATGACATCTTTTCACAACTTGACAAAGTTGAAGCATTTTGCCACCAGCCAAAACAAAAACATAACCTGAACTATAACCAGCTATTGATCGTGTGTCATGTTTTAAATTGAAGCAAATACAAAGACAAAACTATCAATTTTATACACTGACAAAAAACAGTGACTTTCGACTAAAATATACAAGCTATATGCTATCATAGATACTGGGTTTAGTTTAAGATCAATCAATAAACCTTCTGGCATAATGTTGATGACAACAAAAAATATTTCCAACTTTTCTCTCTTTTCTTTTAAAAAAGCTAAAATCTAGGTTACTAGGTTGAGGCGCTCAAATTGTAAGTGAATAGGGCCAATTTGTAAACATTAAAATATTCATTATTTTAAACTGGCCCCATTCACTTACATTCTATGTGACCTCAGTTTTTACTTTAAAAAAAAATGAGGGATAAGCTCAACTTTTTATGCCACAACATTACGCCACAAACGCTGCTAATTGAGCGTAACTTGAACCCAGAATATTCCTTTAATTAAAAACACAAATTGTTTACACCAATTGACCTCAGATGCCATTTAATTATTGGCTAAAATGTCCCCACAAAATTAGCATCATTAGCCTCTGCATGTTGCCTTTATATCAATGAAGTAATATTCATTTGAACATGAGTTTGGGCTTGTTACAGGGTCTTATTTATGAGCTCAGAATCCTCTCTTTGATTTCCTTTTTGTCAGTAAGGTGTAGTGATCCCTAGGGCATCCATTGTTCAATGTGCATTTACATGTGCATTTACCTCAGCATTAATTATGTATGTGTCTCCATTTGACCCAGCATGCACTGGGACCACATACTGGGAAGTGTTGGACATAACTGACTACGCAGGATCAAAATAAGACATCCATAGGTATTTGGGATCTTGTTGAAGGTGTATGAAAACATTTACTGATTCAAAAATAACCCATGAACTTAATTATTACCTGTACAAACAAGAACAAAATGTAACAAATTAGAGGTGTTAGGGTAATTTATTATTCAAATCCTATGTGATAACCCCTCAACCTAATTTTGTTCATGATAATTATTATTGTTGGGTTGATATACATTTCATAATTATTATAGGCCTACATGGAGATTGTATGACCTCAAATTAGTAACAAGACATGGATTACTTTTCAAAATTAATTTGAAAAAAAAAAAAAAGTTACAGCTCCTAAATTATACACTTCCCTTATACATACTGTAGATTTGTATATAAAATCTTGATTTTTTTTATTATCATCAACATTACCTGTGCCCCACTGGCCCATGAACAAAAGTTTAAAGATTAGATGATACATTTTGTAAACTGTTTTGTAAAATAAACCTTCATTTAATTTAATATAATATTATGATTTTTTTTTTTTTTAATTAAGTTTGAGCTCTCTGGAATACTTGATTTCTGAGAAATTTGGTGCATTAAATCTATAATGAACATATTTCTTTTGTTTTGAAAAGTTGAATGAACTGGGGGATTTTTAATATTTGTAAGTTTGGGCAAGTTGCCACATATCTTTATATGTTATATCATTTTATACAACAGCTCTTTTTGGTTCTCGAATCTGATTGGCTGAGAGGTCTTTCCAGCCATGCGATATTCTACCAGCATCGCCACGGTAACGTTTCACCGTTTGAATCACTCCACTGTCAGCATTCTCACAGCGAGTGTCATAGCGGACAAGTATTTTTATAGATTTTTATAGATTTTATAGTCACTGTATTTTTATAGATACTACTGTTATTTTGTAACTGAATGTTTTAAGAGTTTTTTAGGCTAGAACATAGTTGTTTAGACCTCAGATATGCGATTTATATGTAAACATAGCGCCTATTTGAAAATTTGTTTAGACACTTTCGGAGATGCGAGCTCCAGGCCCTCAGCGAACGTTCAGCGCTCATATACCCGCAGAGAACAGCTTCATCTCGGCCAGTCCTTTGGGAATTTGCCGCTGGCTCTTATGTAGATAGTGTTTAAACATGAGGTATAATTCGTTTTGGGTATATCAAATGGCCAATCTTTGGTCTTATTAATCTATTACTTGTTCCAGAGCTAATAGATTTGGCTTAAAGGCTATAATAATTTTCATAACTTTATATTTACATTGAAATTAATCTACTAACTAGAGCGCTGCTTTTGTACGTTTGACTGAACTGTTTGCTTGTGTTTATTTCCTATTTCTTATATTGTTATAATGGCTATTGTTGTTCATTTAAATATTATTGTTCAATAAATAATATTTTACATAAATATATGCCATATTTTTTAGTATTGAGAAAGAGTCTGTGATTTTGACTTCAGTGAAAGTTACATTAATATGCCATTAGAGTGAGTAAATCAGTTGCAAAGACTTTTATATTGGAATGGACTGAAACAAGGAAACAAGGACGTTGTTTTTACTTTAAACAACATCTTATAAGATGAATCTGACAAATGCATTGACTAGTGCTATCATGGGAGTGATGACAGATGTTAAAAAGACAAAGACAAAGATATCGCGTAGCGGAGTGCCTAAAACCCCCTTAGCTGTTATAAATTCACTGTAAACCATGGCTTTACAGGGCTTATTGCTTTTAGAAAACGGTTACCACACAATACAATATTAAAGCCAAAAAATATGTCAATATTTTTATATCAATGCAATTTTGATGAAGTAAAATCATTAAAAGCATTCCTTCCGCTGGAAAAAATAGTCCCTGACTATGAACAGCAACAAAAGATACATTTATTACACCATTAGATGGCGGCAAACACTGTCTTTATGAGCGGGTCACTCGGTCACAAAGACTTTTATATTGAAAATTGTTGTGAAGACACATATGAAAAATGCTTTGACTAGCGCTGTCAGTGTCAGCAGGGCACAGAAAACCCCATTAACTGTTAAAAGGACAAGATCGCAGTAGACATTCAAACAGATTTTTTATTATGAACATTTATTATGACTGACCTGAAGGAAAATGCTATATCTGAAAGCAAGTAATACTCTCGGTCACTCGATATCTCTCACATACTCTTCTACATAATGCAGTAAACAAACATATGTTTACGTTGCTAAGAGTGGTTGCTAAGACAAACGCAGCAACATACACACTCGCAGCGATACTTATGTAATGCAGTCAGCAATATGTTTTCGGTAATTTTACAACGGCTTTGAACGCGGCTCAACCAATCAGAATCAATGGCCGGAACTATTCGTTTTATAACGGAGATTTAAATCTGTGGTGGAAGGAAGTAGTTCCTCACAAAAAGAGGGTTTTTAAAGACAATCTGTTGTTGTTTCTTATTTATTTACACACTTGTGCTGTCGAACTGTCGTATAAACGTAATGTCACACTCGTTGCCATGCAATATGGCTGTATATCAGCATGCTGTCATTAACTACGGCACTTGGCCTATGGCCGAATCACAGCCGTGCTGATATAAAGCCATATCGCATGGCTACTCATGAGATAGGCTATTGCTCATTTATTTTAATAATTTAAAATATCTATTCACCAAAACAATGTTTTGATATTTTTGTAGGTTACCTTTTACCTTTTTATCTTGGTCATTAATTTTGTTTTACATAATTGTTTTACTGTTTAAATTTTGCTGAATATATTATGCTATTTAAGACGAATTGATTGCCATTATTGGGCATAAGTGTGTTAAAATTAACCGTATATGATTAGGCTATAAAATTAATAGCTTGTTTTCTAGGTATTTGTTATTGAATATTTATAATAAAGTAATGTAATGATTACAACCCCAAAATCGACGAGGATATGTTAATTTCTAATTAAAGCAGTTTTTGCATCCATATTCCGTGTATTGGCTCATCTCATCTCCCAGATCCAACGTCATTTGAACAGACCAATGAAACGTCTCCACTGGCAGGCTGAAAACAAGTTCCATGAAGAGGCTCGAAGAACATTGGCCCCTCGCAAATCTAGTGGGTTAGTCAGCTGAAGCAGCAGACAACTTTTTGCCAGGGTTGTGTTTATTTACACGAGCTGTACGGTCTCCAGAGCAAAGTTTCACTCCACAATTCAGCACTGGAGCTGTCCAGCTTCAGCGCCTTCAGCTCGCGCTTCACAACCAACGCTGTTCCCTCGGCTGCGGGATATTTGTTTGCCCGGGTTACACACAACAGTAGGCTGTGGTACAGTGACCGCCGCGATTACACACGCATAGCCTTCACTGACGAAAGCAACGCTTGAAATGACTGCTGTCAGCGCGTGAGAGGAGCAGAAGAAATCGAGTCCTAAGTACCGGAGCACCATCCAATTTCCTCCAGGTTAGTCTTAGTTCTTTTCTAACTATAGCTAGGCTACTAAGTAAATCAAGACTATTGTGATTTTCACAGTCTACATTTAACACCAATTAGCAAATCTTGCAGAACGTACATTGTATGCAACATAGAATAGTAACATGCATTCATAACAGGCTGGTTATAAACGCACCTAACTTACTGTTCATGGACGTAAATATCACGAGACGGATCATTCATGCATCAGTTTTGTGTGGGTGTAGAAACATACCCAGTGTATACCACCCGATCTAGGTCAGAGCTGTTAGACGGGTGTGGATGAGAGAGCCATGCATTATACTGCATCATTTTCCACTGTGAAATGTAAGATGAGGCTGTTTTTATAGCCAGACTTTACGCAATAACTTTTGCTACACGTTACATTTTTGCTGTACGGTAATGGATGCAGTGAAATTTCCTAAGATAACTTGAAGTGTATATTCTCCTTTGAGCAGCAGTGCAGAGGTAAGTTTTCTGGATCAATTGCAGTCTCTTTGTAAGACCCTTGTGCATCACCTCTGACGTCACAGTCCAGGAGAGTTATGTAGTCATTGAGGCGATGGACTGAGGAGCTTGCATTCAGAAATATTCTCAAAAGTCTCAAATTTAGGGAAGATCATATAGATCTTACAGAATTTTAATTGATAGTCAAACTGATCATTCATTCATTCATTCATTCATTCATTCTTAATGCTGTTTATTTGTTTTAGATAACAATATTTTTAATCATTAATATTAATAATTAGTAATGTTATTTTATATGTATTATATGAATAAATGTAATATAATTTAATAAATATTGTATGTAATATTATGTTAGAATTAAGGAGCAATGTTATGGTAGTACTACTTGCATAATAATAATAATAATAATAATAATAATAATAATAATAATAATAATAAATAACAATTATAATAATAATACTGATAATAATGCTAATATTAATTGGCATTATTATTCTTATTAATATCAATAAAATTAATAACAACAAAAGTAATTATTTGTATCATAATTGCCACCAATAATAATAGTTTATTATTGCTACTATTGATTGTTCACTCCTAAAAAAGAAAATTCACCCTTGTGTTGCTGAATTAATTTATTTCTTAAAAAAGAAAGAAAAAAAAGCAAAGTTTAAGAATGTATTTTTTTTTTCCATGTAGGGCTTTTTCAAATACAACTATATATATATATATATATATATATATATATGTAGTTCTGATGTCTGTTATCTGTCGTGACAATTGAACAGTTTAGGAAATGAATGTTAAGACTGTTTCAAAACATTGCGATTGAGAAAAACTGTAAAAATGTTTATCATCAATAATAATAGTTTTTTATTTGAACATAAAGTTGATTTAAACAGGGGGGTATTCCAGAAAGCAAGGTTAACTTACCGGTTAACCTGAACTTTCGGCTGATTACAAGATTACTCCTTGCTTACTCAAGGTATGCTGGTTCCAAAAACACGTCCTGGAGTAAGTTCAGCCAACCCAGAGTATGTTCATCGTCACCTATTTGGTGGTTGTGCAATAATTTTTCAATCTTTTAATTTAATAAGTAATCTTTAATCAATGACAATAATAATTGTATTGTTTGTTTGATGCTAATAATTTAATAAGATATAACATATGTTTTTATTATAAAAATTATAGCATAGAAAACAGAAAAAAAAAACAGATCCATGTGTGAAGACAATAAAATAAATACATATATTAGAATTGAATAAACATTTAAACATTACCGCTTTATAATAATGCTTTATATATATATATATATATATATATATATATATATATATATATATATATATATATATATATATATATATATATATATATATAACAATGATTTTTTTTTCATATAAGAAACTATATTATTGATAATAACATTAATGTTATCTAACGTTTGATATATTTAATTATATTCTATTTCTGGTCTTTCTAGTTATGTGTTTGCTATTAGTAATGGTTCAGTATTAACATTGGTTCACCTGATCTATTTGACATAAACACTGACATTAGCACTTCAAGACTGCCCTCCACCTTTTGGTTCTCTCCTGTCTACGCTTCTACCCACAATTCACCATGAGTGTCAGCTTTGGAACCCTGCAGACACTCTAGGTTCCCTCGTCTCTCTCACAGTGCTCATTGTCAAGTCCTCTCAGAAGATTGCCTGGCACAGACTCTGTGCCTGACAGCAACTGAATGCCAACGTGGGGGCTCCTCTCTCTAGAGGCATTTACATTCAAATTCCTCTACATTACGACGCCTCCATGCCCATAGGCCGGCGTGCGAGTGGAATTTCAACTCCCTATACTCATAGTTTGGACAGAGTACTTTACTTTTGGGCCACTGAGTGTCCAAGGTCAGGCATTATGGGATGAAATGGCATACAAGAGCATATATGCACTCATAATTTTGATAAGCCACACATTGCATAGATAGACGTGATTATGTGTTTTATCACTTTATTACTCATTAGCCTTTACAGAGAGCGTTGGCGATTTTGTTTTTGAATTTTGGCTGCTTTTTTTTTCGGTGGGTGTTTGTGATTCCGATCACTGGCAGAAGGTGGCCTTAGTGAACTCGTTAGCGTGATTAGTTCCAGGCCTTTGGGGATGGGATATTCACATCAATGGAAAGCATTCCCATGGAAAAAAGAATGCTTTGTCGCCGTCCTATTCAGAGAACGGTTCCCCACAGGAGCAGTGCATGAAAGGCAGGGATTGTTGGGATTCAAGTCAGCGACAACTTGACAGTGCGAAGCCGATTTGTGAAACATGGTATTACAATAATATTAAAGGGAAAAACAAAGGCTGTTGAACATGTAGGTGCAATGCATCTGAAACAGTGACATTCAGACAAACTGTGATGTTTTGCTACAGTAAACAATTGTAACTTCTGAAATTTTCGAAACCTTAAGTACTCATAATTTAAAGGGATAGTTCAACCAAAAATGTCTTAAGGGTTATTTCACCCAAAAATGAATGACAGAAAATTATGTCATTTATTATTCACCCTCATGTCGTTCCACACCAGTAAGTCCTTCATTCATCTTCAGAACACAAATTAAGATATTTTTGATGAAATCTGATGGCTCAGTGAGGCCTCCGTTGCCAGCAAGACAATTAACACTTTCAGATGCCCAGAAAGCTACTAAAGATGTATTTAAAACAGTTCATGTGACTACAGTGGTTCAACCTTAATATTATAGAGCGACGAGAATACTTTTTGTGTGCCAAAAAAACAACAACTAAATAACGACTTTTCAACAATATCTAGTGATGGCCAATTTTAAAACACTGCTTCATGAAGCTTCAAAGCTTTACGAATCTTTTGTTTCAAATCAGCGGTTGAGATTGCGTATCAAACTCACGTGAACTATTGAAATTTCAAAACACTTATGATGTAACGGAGCCTCGTTTACTGAAATCATGTGATTTTTGTGCACCGAACCACTGATTCGAAACAAAATATTCGTAAAGCTTTGAAGCAGTGTTTTGAAAACAGCCATCAATAGATATTGTTGAAAAGTCATTATTTTGTTTTTTGTTGGCACACAAAAAGTATTCTCATCGCTTTAAAACATTAAGGTTGAACCATTGTAGTCACATGAACTGTTTTAAATATGTTTTTGAAGCTTTCTGGGCATCTGATTAATTTTGATGTCTGATAATTGTTAATTATCTTGCTGGCAATAAAGGCCTCACTAAGCCATTGGATTTTATCAAAAATATTTTAATTTGTGTTCCGAAGATGAACAAAGGTCTTACATGTGTGTAATGACATGAGGGTGGGTAATTAATGACATTATTTTCATTTTTGGGGTAACCCTTTAAAGGTGCCCTAGATTCAAAAATTGAATTTACCTTGGCATAGTTAAATAACAAGAGTTCAGTACATGGAAAAGACATACAGTGAGTCTCAAACTCCATTGTTTCCTCCTTCTTATATAAATCTCATTTGTTTAAAAGACCTCCGAAGAACAGGCGAATCTCAAAATAACACCGACTGTTACGTAACAGTCGGGGTGTACGCCCCCAATATTTGCATATGCCAGCCCATGTTCCCAACATTATGAAAGGGATTATACGTCTGGATCTGTGCACAGCCGAATCATCAGACTAGATAAGCAAGCAAGGACAATAGCAAAAAATGGCAGATGGAGCGATAATAACTGACATGATCCATGATATCATGATATTTTTAGTGATATTTGTAAATTGTCTTTCTAAATGTTTCGTTAGCATGTTGCTAATGTACTGTTAAATGTGGTTAAAGTTACCATCATTTCTTACTGTATTCATGGAGACAAGAGCCGTCACATTTTCATTTTTAAACACTTGCAGTCTGTATAATGCATAAACAACTTCATTCTTTATAAATCTCTCCAACAGTGTGTAATGTTAGCTTTAGCCACAGAGCATATAGCCTCAAACTCATTCAAAATCAAATGTAAACATCCAAATAAACACTGTACTTACACGATTAGACATGCTGCATGATGAACACTTTGTAAAGATCCATTTTGAGGGTTATATTAGCTGTTTGAACTTTTTTTATGTTGTTTAAGGCAAGCGCAAGCTCCGTGGGCGGGGAGCGTCAGCATTTAAAGGGCCACACACCCTGAATCGGCTCATTTATAATGATGCCCCAAAATAGGCAGTTAAAAAAATTAATTAAAAAAAATCTATGGGGTATTTTGAGCTGAAACTTCACAGACACATTCAGGGGACACCTTAGACTTATATTACATCTTTTTAAAAAAAGTTCTAGGGCACCTTTAACTTAGTCACACTTGTGCTGCCATATGAATTTCTTTCTGCAAAAAGTAGATATTTTCAAGAATGTACATTGCAAGTTATTTTTTTCAATTGTTTGATGACTGGTGCTTCTGAATTCATTTATGGATCATGAGAGGACCCAGATCATCGAGATCTGGATTAGTCCGATTCATGAATGATTAATTCAGACTGTCTTTCTGAACCAAACTAAAAAGAACTAACTCTAAATAAATTTTTGTTCACAATCGGCATCTGTACTGCACTCGCTAACGTTTTGAAAAAATATTTAATTTGCAAGCTACTGATAAATAGCTAACAGTATTGAAACTCTTCTTTATTTATTTTTATATATTTTTTTATTGATCCTATTTGGTATATTGGAAAAAGATGTATAATGCCACTCAAATGTCTGTGCAGGGAGTCAGTTAATCTGTTTTCGAGCTGCTTCATTTAAATGAACTGATTCAATAAAATGAATCAAGTTTAATACATAAGAGACAAGGTGGATATTTTATTTGATCTTCTTTGATTATTTGCTCACTTTACAGATGAGTCATGTACGGACAGAGAGAGAGAGAAAGAGAGAGAGAGAGAGAGAGAGAAAGTATGCCAAAAAATGTAACTGAACACTTAGAAGAAGCAAGAGTTGCCTCCATATGAATTAAATGTAGCAACCATAGCCACTATTCTGCTTAACATCTGTGCAGACAGATGCCTCACACAGAATGATAATTAGACGCCAAGGTGTCCCCGGTGCCCTCACATAAATTGGCTATAAACTCCCATTCACAGCCCCACTTTATGAGATATGATTTCACACAGTACACGTATGTCAATATGATATTAAAAGCAATGTCAACATATTAAAAGCAAGATAATTACCAATCCTTCACAAGAAGAATGTAATTTAATTTAATTGTAAAGGATCTATCTATCTATCTATCTATCTATCTATCTATCTATCTATCTATCTATCTATCTATCTATCTATCTATCTGTCTGTCTGTCTTTCTGTCTTTCTGTCTGTCTGTCTGTCTGTCTGTCCGTCCGTCCGTCCGTCCGTCCGTCTATCCATCTGTCTCAGTCCATCTATCCACCTGTATGTCTAAACAAGTGAAGTTCCTAAACGTAATTTAGAGAGGAGTGAGCCCATCTAATCTTCCAATCAGCAGCCAGAGTATACAAGCAGCTGCTTACCTCTCTTCAGTCTCAGCTGTTCCAGCATCCCTCCACCTCCCCAAACTCCAGCTTCATCTCAGGTACCTTGCCCTATGCAATCATATCCTTTATTTATTCATCAGAGCTCGAGTTGAAGCTGCTTCATCGAGCCCCTCCTCAGTGGACAGCAAGCCAAATTAGCTAACCTAATACCCTAAAGATTATATGGGCAAACTAACTCGTTAAAAGTAAAACGTACTAACACGTCTCTTCTATGACATGTTTAGTATAGAATATATATATCAAAACACAATATATTTTTTTATTTGTTTATTACAGTTTTTCGCAATTGCATTTGGCACATTTTTTGAAACAGTCTTAACATTCATTCTCTAAACTGTAAGTTGAATTGTCATGACAGATAATATCAGAACTCTTTAGCATGTCTGAAAAATGTAGTTACTCACCCAAAACATTTAATTCAGGCTTCAAAACCCAGTTAAAGTCAGTGAATTGGCTAATGCCACCAAAATAAAAAGTGTTTTTGTTATCGCGTGAGCCACACTGGTCAAAATGTTTAGATGTTTTTTTCACCATGGAAATATTTGTTATATACAAATTTCATGTTTGTTCAACTTTTGTTTTGTTGACACTGACTACTTTCTATACTATACAAGACTCAGTTTTGTCTAGCTGAATGCTTGTGTATCACTCTGAGCATATGAGATACAGTATGTAAAAAAAGTCAATTATGCAGTACACAAAAAGAAAATGAAATGTTTTATTTTTGTAGAAACGTGTTACTTGTAAACTGAAAATTCACCGTTGCTTGTTCATTCTTACACATGCTATTTTGTCTTCCACAAATGCACCCACACATTCTCACGTGTCTTCTTATTGCTCTTCCACAACAAGCAACTGTGAATTTTCAGTTTTCATGTCAAAGCGCCAAAGCGATTGAGAAAAACTTTATTATATAGAAATACTCAACCAATTAAGTCAGTCCTGAAGTGTCACAAATCGCTGTTTAATTTCAGGACCATAATGTGAGTGTTGAGTCTGTGTCAAATGCCATGTAAAGAGAGACAGATATAGCAGAGCCCTTTACTTTTGTGAGTTTTCTCTTCATTTCTTTTTCTGTCGAGTCATCTAAATTTTTCAAGGAAGTCTAGCTGGTCTGTTAGTGAGCTGTGCTGGTGAGACAGCTGTTGCCCAAAACTATACCGCATCCTTCAAGCTTATGGGAAAGTTATTCCTCTCTTTTATTTCTGTGAGATTGCTGACTTTGTGCATCTTATAGCGCAGAAATGCATCTCCAAATCCAAACATTCTCAGGGACCACAAATTTATTTTCGGATTTATTTTTATTTAGCAATAAAAAATATTCAGTCTTGTATGAATTTCAGGTCAATGAATATCGTTTTTTTTGCCTGTGCAGGGATTTTAATAAAGAATAATTTATTTAATGTATTCCTTGAGGTGTTACAAACTACCTGTTTCTGTTTATAAGACCTTTTAAAACTATTAATGAGGTATTTTAAGCCATTAGGTGCTTTTAATTCTATCTATTTTTTTATTATTATTATGCAAACAGACAATATTTACAGATGAGAAATTAAATGCAAAATACAAATACAAAGACCAACAAAACATACATAACACCAGTAAGATTTGTGTGTGTGTGTGTGTGTGTGTGTATAACTGTAAGCGTAACTGGGTGTGGGAGTGGAAATATATGAATAAAGGATCATATAGGGAAGTACAACAGACATAACCAGAGTTAAAAAAAAAAAACGAATAAAAAAGAATATCAATAAAAAAAAAAGATTGACAATAATAATGATGATGATAATAATAGCATCACACAGAAAACTGAAGAATTGGGGATGAGGAGGGTGACAATAGCAATAGTAATTGTTTTCGAGCAATGTTCGTTAATAAGATTTTTGTGATAATAATAGCATAATATTCATTTTTTTTCTGTGATTAAAGTGGCATCCTTATAATAATAAGACGTTTTTAATGTTTATGAGGCTTATTCATTTTTATTGGGCTGCACATTTTTGGGGGGGCACAAGGAAATTCTGGGGGGGCAATGCCCCCCCTAGCCCCCCCTAGACCCGGCCCTGGTGTGGGAGTGGAAATATATGAATAAAGGATCATATAGGAAGACAACAGACATAACCAGAGTTTAAAAAAAAAAACAAATAAAAAAAAAAAAAGATAATAATAATGATGATGATAATAATAGCATCACACAGAAAACTAGTTGGGGAAGGAGGGTGACAATAGCAATGAATAGCAATAATAAGAATAATAATAATAATAATAATAATAATAATAATAGGAAGAGGACAAATAAAAATAATAATGGTAATATTGAATATTGACACAGCCATTAATAATAATAATGATAATAGTAGTAGTTGTAATAGCAATGATAATAATAATAATAATAATAATAATAATAATAATAGTAATAATATTAATAATGGTAATATTGATACAGCTATTAATGATAAGGTATTATAAAGCTGCCTCTGATCCCCCTCATGGCCATAGACCCCTGCCAGTGTCATGTTGCAAAGGGCTATTAAGGTGAGGTGAGGTGCTGCGGGGCCTAGGGTCCCAATTTAATTTTATCCCAATTTAGCTTTTAATTATATCTAGCCTGCATCAGCTATAGTAATGCACTATTTTCATTATAAAACACCTTAATATTCAGCAGATACATTTAAAATCTTAGGTATTGGATACAGGACAAACATTTAGGTCTATTTAATAAAATCCATTTGCTGAATCACATATGGAAGCCCATCTGTTACAGAAAAAGCACTTTCTCAGGTGTCAGTCATCGAGGGAAAAACCTCTATATTCAAATGAGACGTCGACCAATATGGGTTTTTCAATGGCTGATTCTCTAATTATTACATTTCATCCTCCCCAATCCTGAATAAGTGGTTACAGCTCTGTCAACTCACCACAAAATGGAACATTAGAAGATCTTTTATTTAAAATTCACAAGTGTGGTTCAGAATACAAATGGTGTCTTTTCCTTTCCATTTCTAGAGGCAAAATTCAGGCAAAGATTTAATAATCAGATTGTTTACTGGTCATTTTGCTTCCTAAAGCATTTTATTTCTATAATCTGATGTGATTTTGAGTGAAACAGTATATTTAAAAAAATATTTCACCCAAAAATGAAAATTATCCCATGATTTACTCACCCTCAAGCCATCCTCTGTGTACATGACTATCTTCTTTCTGACGAGCACAATCAGAGATATATTTAAAAATATTCTTAGTCCTCCAAATTATAATGGTTATGAATGATAAACCAAAAAAAAAAAAAAAAAATGCATCCATCTATTAAAAGAAAAAGAAAAAACAAGACTCCATGGAGTTAATAAAGGCCTTCTGAAGCGAATCAGCACACAACAACGCATAGTACGTCATGTCATTGTGTGCTACGTCATGGAAGTTAACGCTTTTTGGAAGTTAATGCCTACGGCTGTCGCGCCGGAAGCTCATTATTTTACTTTATAAAGTTTTAAATAAGGATACTTCTCTCACACAAGCACACTGATTCACTTCAGCAGGCCTTTATCAACCCCCTGGAGTCATATGGATTACGCTTTTTTTATGGATGGATGCATTTTTTTGGCTTCAAAATGTGGGCCCCCATTCACTACGATCATAAACCTTGGAGGACTAAGGATATTTTTAAATCTCCGATTGTGTTTGTCTGAAAGAAGATAGTCATATACACCTAGGATGGCTTGAGGGTGAGTTAATCATTGAATAATTTTTGGGTGAAATATCCCTTTAACAAGAAACAATCAAGGGTCAGACTTAATTTTTTATCCACTGGGAATTGATTGGATTGTGAAAAGTGGACGTGACATTGGTCAAAAAGGAAAGGTGTTTCAAATGTGGAGCAAATTATTACCTTTCTGATGATTCTGAAGGATTTTTTTTTTCTTTGAAATAACATGCACTTATGAAGCATGCATGATAATACCAGTAACATATATTAAAGAGATATTTTAGCATTATTTTTTTTATTTTTATTTTTTTACATTATAATACTTTGTATTAGAATACAAAGGTATATTAGCTTTGTATAGCTTTATTTTGATTTCTTGTCTGTTGTGTGACATACATTTCTGTTCATAATAATTTATTTTTAAGGCAAGGCAACTTTATTTTAAATTAAAGTCTTTACATAAGAAATAAACAAAATGTAATTGCCATTTGTAAATATTGTAAAAATCCTGTACCGAGTCTGGTCAATTATTTTCATTTTGTAATTCAGCAGTAATTGCTTCTCCTGCGTCTGAAAGCACCAGTCATCACTGAAATGAACATGTTATAATCTGTGCTGAGAGTTCGGATGCAGTGGGATTTCTAGCCAGAAATCATTTTCATAAGGATTTCACAAAGGGATTGACTAAGACATTATTACAGGGGCTCTGTAGCTCGAGAGATTCTCATCTTTTATTCTCCAAGAAGTGACCTGCAGTGACCTCTTTCTTCCTCTGCCTCCTGTCTCTGAGGACTCTTCATCTGTCACTGTATAGTCATAGAGTACATCTAAGTCACAGTTTTTGTTCTAGCCTCAGACCATTCATGCACTGATGCCGGCTGAAATCACCAGTTCCATGAACTGATTGCCTGGCTCCTTCTATGCAATATCCGCCCATCGGGGTGTGCAGGTCTGCCGGGAAACGAAATTGCATTTACACTTTCCCAGGCTGATACAATGAGTGCTTCTGAAAAGGAACATATTTTTTTCAGATGTATGCACCTAGGAGCGTCACCAAAAATAAGCTGTCATTGGTTTCGTTACATAAGCTGCCAAAGTAGGACCAGGTTTCATGCAGCAGGGTTGGGGAAAGTTACATTTAAAAGTAATGCATTACAATATTGCGTTACTCCCTAAAAAGTAACTAATTGTGTTACTTAGTTACTTTTTATGGAAAGTAATGCATTGTTACTTTTGTGGTATTTTTCTCACCTGGGCTGGACTTGCTTGTTTTTTTTTGTGTTTTTTTTTTATAATAATAATAAAAAAAAGTTCTATTTTGTCAAATGTAAAGGCCCTTTCACACCAAAAGTGAAATGAATAAGCCACCTTTCATTTATGCTGCCATTCTGTATTGCAGAAGAATAGGACACAAGAGAAGAAAGTTCACTCTTAGGTTGCGTTTAACTCTTAGACAACACTTGTAGACATAGACTTGCCAAATTCCCTAAGCACATGCCCATAATTATATGAATATGAACATTTAATATTTGTTTATATTTAATATTTTAACAGTCCAAGCATACATACAAGCGTTCATTCAATTTAAACATATTGCAAGGGTTCTGCCAGTAGTGGGCACCCATGCAACGTAAGCAATAATGTACATCTGAGTGAGCGAGATGGAGGGAAGTTAGCGAGGGAAGGGCACAAAAAATTGGACTTAAACGCAGTCTTGCTTCAGCAATAAAAAACAAAAAACAAAACAAAAATACAACAAACACAAATGTGATGTTCATCATCATGTTTAATAGTCATTTTTGCTTATTCGTATGGTTGAATTGGATCATCGAAGTTCAGCAGCCAAAACATTGGTTAATGTTAATAAAGTGAGATTAAATACAAAAAATTATATTTGTGTTATTTAAAGGATTAGTTCACTTTCAGATGAAAATTACCCCAAGATTTACTCACCCTCAGGTGTATATGACTTTCTTCTTTCTGATGAACACAATCAGAGTTATATTAATAAATATCCTGACGCATCCGAGCTTTATAATGGCAGTGAAAGAAAAATATCCATATTTAACAAATTATAAAGCAAAATATCTAGCTTTTGCCAGATCGCCTTCAGTATTCAACTTACAAAGAAAGTGTAACACCTCTTGCAGTTCAAAACGTTTACACTACGTCCTACGCCTTCCATATTCAACTTATGAAAAAAAGCGCAACTGATGCTTCAGAATGAGAAGCTGGCTGGAATGAGAGGTAGAGTTGTGTGTCATCAGCCTAGCAGTGATAGGAAAAAAATCTGAATGACAGATTATGACATGTAGATGGAGAAGAAAAGTGGTCTAAGCACTGAGCCCTGAGGCACCCACATAGCTAGATGTTGCGACTTAGACACCTCACCCCTCCGCGACATCCTGAAGGATCTATCTACCTGAGAGGTATACTTGAACCATTGGAGTGCGGTTCCTGAGATGCCCTTCATCAAGAGGGTTGACTGGATCTGGCCAGTCTCAGAGCTTCAATAACTGAGAACAGGGCAGTCTCAGTTGAGTGGCCGCTTTTGAAACCAGACTGGTTGTTGTCCAGGAGGTTGTTCTGTGTAGGAAAGGTAGAGATTTTTCTGAACACGACTTGTTCAAATCTTTTAGCAATGAATGGAAGAAGAGATACCGGTCTGTAGTTTTCTAAAAGTGCTGGATTTAGAGTGGGTTTCTTAAGTGGTGGGGTTATGGTAATTGAAAAATACTGACAAATACTGAATCAGTTTTGTGCAAGTGAGATGAGTACATGCATGTTCACATTTAGTCTAGAACGACAATGACCATCATGTTTACTCAGCGCACACAACGCCTCTGCACTTACTAATGATTTCACTCAGCATGGGGACAGGAGAGCTTTCAGTCAATAAATTGGAAAACAAAGTAACATTTGTTACTTATTTGAAAAAGTAACTCAGATATTTTGTTGTACGTTTTAAAGTAATGCATTACTTTACTACACTGTAAATCCTAATGCTCAAAATGCTTAATTGTTTTGAGTAGGACAAACTTAAATTTAACAAATTACTTCGGTTAAATTAACTGTTATGAGTATTTTCTTTAAAGTTCACAACACTGACATATTTTAAGTAAACTGAATTGTTTTATTGCTTTGAATTGTATGAACTCATTTCTTTTAATTTAGACGAACTTAAGTTTAACTGAAACTGGGCTGGGATTTCTATTTCCCAGCATGCTTTGCCAATGGCACTCGAAAGGGAGAGTAAATGCTAAAATTGAGTGTTATATAATTTGTGCAAAATTAATGGACAAGGGAGTAGTAGTAGTATGGAGTAGTAGATTTAGTGATTAATGTTTTGTTATGCTAATTTTGAAGAGTTTCTGTTAATGTGGGTTTTTAGAGAGTTACCATCATGGTGACAAGTGGCATATTCGGCTTGGTTTGAGAGCATGTAAGGTACATGTTTTAAGTTGCTGTACTCATTCAGTAAGTGTTCTTATACCATGCTATTATTAACATGTAAGCAAATTAGCAAGTTGGCATTTTCTGAATTTTCTTATTAGGGTTTACAGTGAAGTAAATAAGTCATTTGATTTGGAAGACCTCAAAATAAAAAAGTATTTTATGTTAATTGCTATTAAAGTGTACGAGTTAGCTAACTCAGTACTTCAAGTTAGGAGCAATTATCATGCATGAGTACTACAAACTCAAAACTTGATAGTTCTGCTTACTTAAAATTGGGAACATCATAACTCAAAAAATTTGATGTAACTGATTACCTCAGTTTTTTTTAGTTAGCCCAACTTATTCGGGTTTACAGTGTAGTTACTTGAAAAACGTAATCTGTTTACATAACTAGTGTTACTTGTAATGCATTACCTCCTTCACTATTTTTGTAACATTGTAACATTTTTGTAATATCAAAACATTGCTATTTTGGTAACATTTTTGAATGCACAGACTTTCAAAAATGCTCACATATGAAGAAGTCTGATTCTAGTCACTTTATTTAAATGGACCAATCCAAAATAAATCAGTTAACAAAGATTACTAAACAAAAACGTATAAATAAATGTATATATAATACATTTTTAAGTTTATAATAATTAAAATAATACTGATTAATTTGACTCTGATTCATTACATTTTCTCTGTTAGCAGCATACAATAATAAGATATTCAATAATCAATTTTACAATACAAATGTAAATAAATAAGCTAAATGCCAACTAAATTACTCTATTAGTTTTATTGGTATTTCATGTAAATAAATAAATAAATGCTGTTTAATTCTGTCACCTAATTTGGAATCTTGATTGTTTTCTGAATGGATGCCTGACTGTAATTTAGCCACTGAAAACAAAATTGTTTGTTTGACAAGATACAGTTTTAAAGTATCTTTCTCAACATGGGTAGATAGATTGCAGTTTTTCATGGACTTAAGAGAAAAATAATGTTATTCTTAGACAGTAATAAATGCTGTTTGTTGACAGCTTTGAAACTGTGCCTAAAAGATACACATAAATTAATTCAGTGACAAGACATTAAACCACACCTCCCTCAGCCAGCTGATGTGACATCTATCAGCCCGAGTGCCAGAACATACTGAGCTGTAACAGGGTAAAATACATCATAAAGCCAGGGGTAATTACTGCAAAATTCTCTCTGTCACTCCCAGGCCTTTGATGAGATGAGGTTCAGGAACGCCTCCTTGATTTCACTCATAATTAAAGTTCATTCTCTGTACGGTGCCTACAGGGACAACAGCGATATTACAGTGTGGCTTATTTAGGTGGGTACACAGAGATAAGAACGTGATGGGTCAAAGCTTGGGTTGATAGTTAAGAATAAACGGGAGAAGGAAATATCTATTGAAATTCACAAGCATGCTGAGCTTTGCGTTTAGAAGGTGAGAGAATGCCAGCTGAAGCAGTTTCACACCATTACCCTGATTAAAGGCTGAATAGAAGGAGCTAGCATTCAAGATTATGTGATGTCTGCTTTGGACAAGCTAAATCTTAGCTCAGTGTCCAACATAAGGATGGAAGGGACCAAGCAAAACACTTCAAATTCATTTTAGCACATTATTAATTTGGTTTGAGCAGGGTTCAACTTCAGAATTTGAGAATTGGCTTGCTTGCAATTACGTGTGAATTTGTGAATCCGCTCTTAATTGCAAAACAAGTAAAACCAGTGTGAATTTGAATTGAAGTGGACACACTGTCACAGAAGTGGTTGATTAAAGATGCGCACGACAATGAAGATTCATAGGAAGTCTTTTAATCAAACGAAAACACCACCAGGAGAATAAACTTCAACCAAAAACACCATTAAACAACATCAATGCAAGGCAAGGACTAGACAGAAACTGAGGGCTTATAGGAAACAGAGGAGCAAACGAGACTAATTAACAAGACGCAGCTGGTACAGTTGAACTAATAATGATGGTAACCATAGGAACAAAGGAACTGCAAAATACAAACTGAAAGTCCAAACACGTGACACACACCACACAGGAAGTTGAATTTGATTTTGGAAGAAAAGTCATTAAAGATTTTACATTATTATGCAAAAATTACAAATGCTGTTCTTTTGAACTTTCTACAAAGAATTCTGAAAAATAAATGTATCACGGTTTCCACAAAACTATTAAGCAGTAAAACTGTTTTCAGCATTGATAATAATGTTTCTTGAGCAGCAAATCAGCATATTAGAATGATTTCTGATGGATCATGTGGCACTGAAGACAGAATGAGGCTGAAAATTTAGCTTTGATCACAGGAATAACTTATATTTTACAATATATTAAAATAGAAAATGGTTAATTTAAAATGTAATATGTTTTCTGTATTTTTGCTCAAAAACATGCAGGCTTGGTGAGCATAAGATACTTTTTTAAACAGTAATTACTGTTACTGTAAAAAAGAATTGTTGGTTTAACTGAAAAAAAAGTAAGTTACCTGGTTGCCTTGAAATTTTGAGTTCATTGAAATAAAAAAAAAAATACAATGCAATGAAGGCGATTGATTTAATCAGCAGAAACTCAAAATATTATGTTATCTGAACCACATTAATTATCTAAGTTGATTTGACAAAAGAAAAAAAATGTTGTGATTACAAATCATGAAAATATTTTTTACAGTGTATAATTGTGTGCGTATATATATATATATATATATATATATATATATATATATATATATATATATATATATATATATATACATACATATATATATATATATATATATATATACAGTACAGTCCAAAAGTTTGGAACCACTAAGATTTTAATGTTTTTAAAAGAAGTTTCGTCTGCTCACCAAGGCTACATTTATTTAATTAAAAATACAGTAAAAAACAGTAATATTGTGAAATATTATTACAATTTAAAATAACTGTTTTCTTTTTAAATATATTTTACAAAGTAATTTATTCCTGTGATGGCAAAGCTGAATTTTCAGCATTTGTGTACAATATTTTTTTTCAGGATTATTTGATGAATAGAAAGTTCAAAAGAACAGTGTTTATCTGAAATCTAATCTTTTGTAACATTATAAATGTCTTTACTGCCACTTTTGATTGATTTAATGCATCCTTGCTGAATAAAAGTATTCATTTCTTTAATTTCTTTTCAAAAAAATAAAAATAAAAATTCTTACTGACCCCAAACTTTTGAACGGTAGTGTATAATGCTACAGAAGCTTTGTATTTCAGATAAATGCTGTTCTTTTGAACTTTCTACTCATCAAGGAATCCTGAAAAAAAAATACACAACTGTTTTCAACATTGAAAATAATCATAAATGTTTATTGAGAAGCAAATCAGCATATTAGAATGATTTCTGAAGGATCATGTGACACTGAAGACTGGAGTAACGATGCTGAAAATTCAGCTTTGCATCACAGGAATAAATTACTTTGTCAAATATATTTAAATAGTACAGTTATTTTAAATTGTAATAATATTTCACAATATTACTGTTTTTTACTGTATTTTTAATAAAATAAATGTAGCCTTGGTGAGCAGACGAAACTTCTTTTAAAAACATTAAAAATCTTAGTGGTTCCAAACTTATGTACTGTATATATATATATATATATATATATATATATATATATATATATATATTTATATATTTATAGAATTTATATATTATACAATGATTAATTGTATAGAGTATTGAAGAGTATTGAATTGTATTGAAATAATTATTTAAAAGGCTCTGATTCTGAATCAGAAAATCTTTCAATTGAACAGCTCTGCTTTGGATTTGCTCCCTGTTCACACTGCAATCACAAGTCGCCACAGGTTGCCATTACTGTGGTTAAGATGATGAACTGTGATGGCAGCACATCAATATGAACATCCAGTGATCAATCATATGAGAGATCTGTGAGGAAAGCACTAGCGAGGTGGTTTGCAACACATTCACTGTAGTTCACAAAATCTGCTTGATCCAGCATGTGGGCGTATTTTGCCACAGCAATGATTTAGAGACAGAGTCGATAGAACATGTCTTGTTTTCACCCTTAATATTTGTTATGCAACAGGGTGCTAACAGCGATGCAGCAAGCATGGGGACTGTCTCTCTTTACTATATTAATATAATGTTGGATTTGAAGGTTACCCTGCTGAAAAGATCAGCATAGGTGATTGCATAGCCTGATATGATATAGTGATGCCTTATGTTGTGTCACTATATTGCAGCCATGGGTGTGCTGATGTCCAAGAAGCAGCAGGTGGAGAAGGTGCAGAAGTGCAGCGTGGTGGTGTCAGCATTTAAAGAAGGTCTGAAGGATCGGGCGGCCCCAGCAGCTACGGCTCAGAATGAAGAGGTCATAACCGAGAACGGGGATGAATCTGCTGAAGCATCCCACCAGGCTAACAAAGACCACACTGAACAGAAAGACATGGACAGCAAACCAGGGTCATCACCAAATCAGCAGGCCTCAGCTTCGTCCAGAGAGGAGCATAAGGCCAATCAGGAGGCTTGGGGGCGTCTCCGTGATGGGAAGGGTGTGGAGCCTGAGGATCTAAAGAAGGCACATCAGCTCACTCCTCCGGCGTTTGTGCGGCCAAAGAGAGAGGTCAACGACGACCAACCGGTAGACGTCTCGCTTGGGCAAACAGAGCAGGTAAAACAACTGAAAGGATCCATATTTGTAAATAATAATAATAATAATAATAATAATAATAATAAAAGATTAATTTAGTTACTTTGTGGTGCTGCCCGCTTTCCTGTTCATCTGTCATTATAAGTGTGTAAAAAATTTCTCTTTTGTTTAATATATGAACATCCTTAGCAATTCATTTGTTACAGTATTTATTCATCTTTGTTAGGTAATAAAATATTTAAATAAAAAATATTAACATATGCAACTTTTGATTTTTCTATAATGTATTAAGAAATGTTGAAACTAACATTAACTAAGATTAATAATTGCTTTAGAAATATTTGATTAATTCTATTTATTTTATTATATCCCCTCGACCCTAAGCTGTTTGGAAAATGAATGAATGGATAATTATATTAAATATATTTATAATGATAACTTCATATTATTATTATTATTATTATTATTTTTTATTTGTATTATTTATTATTATCATTTTTTTTTTACATAGTCTTTCATTTATTTTGCATTAACATTTTTTTTGTTTAGTTTTTCCTATATTTTTTTCGACTGTAGAGGACACCATGCCTCAAAAATGAGGCATTATAGCAACAATCTTCAAACACCTCAAGCACAACCTCTGTTGACCTACATATATGGTTATTTACTCCATGAAAATTCCATAACTTTATGAGATTGAATAACTCAACTAAAATAGTGGAGGGGGGTTGGTGGAGGTTATCCTTTCATTCTGAGCTGTAACCTGCTCTGTGACGCATATACATGAGAAAATGTCAAGATTATGAGTTAGGGAAGCTGATCCCAGCTCAGCCTAAATGGCAGCTCAGGTTTGTTGACAGTGTGTGGGCAGCGGGTATAGGCTGTGCTAGAAAAACCTGGCTGGGTGAGCTGCAGTGGCGTCTGGGATCAGTCCGAAATTAATTGGGGTCACTGAAGCTTGCGGCGATGGGGCCATGCCTCATAGTGAGCCAGCGAAGAGCCACTCCACACAACTCCACTCAACAGAATGCTTTTGATTACCTCCGGTCTCTCTCTCTGCAGATATAAAAGACATAAGAGCAGGCAGAATGAGATGCAATTTGGATTGTCTTTGTGAGTTATGTCTAGATGCATTTGCTGATGTTGAAATATGGTTCAGGAAAGTGAATAAACAAACAGACAGACAGAACTGCCATGAAAGAAAAACAGAACAGCTGGTGAATGTAATTGTAATAAAGGAAAAACTTTGCTTTTACTTTGGCAAAAGGGAATAAACTTTATCCTAGATCACCTTAGGAGAAATAAAAATAGACACAAACAAGATCATTTTTGTCATAAGAGTAAATAAAGAACTACAATGCTTACCATCAGATTATTTGATTTTGAAAGAAATGTTTGAGTTCATAGTGAAATTTCTAATGTTTGATTGCAGATTTGGTATATCTGAGCACAGTTTGAGACAATGCTGAGACCTCTGCGGTGATACTTGTGAGATTACAGGGGTCTTTTTATCAGAAGAGAAATCTAAGCAGGAGATGTAAGAGTTTTGAATTGGTTGCTAAAGTGTCCCTAACTGGTTGCTAATGGCCTAAAAGTGGTCATTGCTAGGGTGTTCTGGGTGGTTGCTATGACGTTGCTAGGTAATTACAAGAAAGGAATAAACATATTCTTATGTGGGTTTATATGTAAATAGTTTGATGGTTGGAGTGTGAATTTCTGAACATTTATTGACAATCATTCAATGTAAGTCTATATTTGAATAATTGATTGTCTACTAAGAAACTGTAAGATTAATTAATAATTTTTTTAAATAAAGCATGCTATGTTCATTAAGTAATCTCAATGCTCCAAATAGAAATTAAACATCTAAAAGTATCTTTATTTGTATGTTTTCTGAGTACCTTTCCTTTGTCCATGAAAAATGCTTTTTTTCTCTGCTCGCTTCTCGATGACTAGCGCTTCCACTCAGCAAGTTTGGTATCGTTGTAAAGCGCAGCATTCCAACTTTGTGAATAATCATAAAAAATTCTCGATGGCATGAGTCTGAACCAATGAAATGTGATATTCAAACTCATGCTGATGTAAACAAAATGATCTTACTTGTGCTGACTGACAGATCCGAAGTGATCCGAAGATGCCTCAGACATCGCCCGATCCCGATATACACATATACACAGATTTACAGTATTTCAAAATATCTGTCTTGGCAAGTATTCACACAAACATTATCTGTTATGTCTTAAGTGAACGTTTGGTTAACTGTTGGGGAAAAACATCTGATGTGTAACATTATATTAAATCCGTGCTGTACAGTAGGTCTGTTTCATTAATGTTAATCAGACAATTGTGGTATCATGGAAAAAAGCTGAATATATATTTTTCCTATAGATATTTGATTTGATGTGTGCCAGATTTGGTGTTATTACCAGGGATTGTAAGGTATGGTTGCTAGGTAATTCTGCTTTGGAACCTTCAGAAAACTTTAACACGATTTTTCTTAAAATGGACTTTTTCGACTCAGGTTTTCAAACAGGTGTAGTAGCCTATTCCAGCAAATCATACATCATTTTGAAGGTTAGAGAATGAAATGAAAATAACAACTCATTTTTTCCAGCACAGGTCACTTATATTTAATTTTGTAATTAAATATAGTAATTTTGCTATGTGCTTTTGTCATTTTAATTAGATTTTGTTATTTTTAAATATTACTAGGTTTAATTTATTTTAGTTTTAGTTTTTATTTACTTTCAGTTAGTGCTTTAACTTAAATTTATTTCAGTAAGGTGCCAATGCAACATTTCTAATTTCTGTTTAGTTAAAGTTTTTAATCTAATATTTATATTTATATATCAGTTTGATTTCAATTAACAAAATGTTTTTAATAGTTTTAGTTAATGATAATAACACTGCCTATAAATAACCAGGGCAACGATAATAACCTATATATATATATATGATATAATAATGGCTATATAGGGTTATTATCGTTTTATATATATATATATATATATATATATATATATATATACATACATACATACACAAAATGCAGAGATTAGAGGTCCACTACCATTGCAGCAGTTAAATTCCAATCAGCCTCAGAATACCGATGCAGAGCTTGAGTCAGATTCAGAGGCACACTGGCAAGGTGACGTCCTTTGGCTCTTCTGATCACCCCGGTTCTAAATACAGCACCTCTCCCCCGCGCTCATATCACAATCATCACTCTCCTCAGAGACACATGTCACAATCTGAAGAGCAAGTGTGTCTGGTACCTATGCAAGAATAGGACCTGGAAATAGAAAAGTTTTTGATCCCTGGTCTTCTAGTGCCACGATATATATAAGTGTGTAATGCTCCTATATTTGATAAGCAAAGGAACTAATTACTTAAGCTTATTAGTTGGCCATGGTTCTGGAGGGGTGGTTCTAGAAAAGCAAATTTTGTATGCGCGTGTTTTTTATGCTTGGTTTGGTTGCTATGTACGAACAAGAGATCAGTTCCACTTCCTTCAGTTCCCCTTTTTCCAGGTCTCTTTTCACTTTGTAATATTTAGCTCTGATTGTACATTTGCGTCATACCAACTCCAGAACTAGCAGCAGTAGTGCTGTAACTGGGCAGTGACTCATCATGAAAACAGCTCTCATACCTACTAAACTCCTGTAGAGACTCTTGGGTCTGCATCAAAAGACCTTCAAAATTATATAAACTTTGTCTTCACACGTTTCCAAGGCTTTAAAATGTCTGACCCTGAGTTGCATTAATGTGACAGGTTGTCAATAATGTCCAGTCTCCACAGTCTGTCTCTAGATGGGTGACGCGCTACAGCAAAAATGAGCAGCATGAAATAAGACGAAGCAAGATGCAGACAGTTCATTAGATGTAGATTCTATCCCATTATACCTGTTGGAAAACAACTAAATGTAACAACTCTTCTAACTTAAGAACATTTTTAGAAGTGCTGTTTTGGAAATAGTGCAAACAACAAGCTGTGCTAACCATTGCTAAGCTACAGTATGTTCCTAAACTGCCATCTTGTATAATAATCTGCCAACTATTATTATATTTATTAATATTAGCTTTTATTTTTATATTTTCAGTTTTCATTTAGGTTTTTAGTTAAGGTTTTGTGTTTTAGTCCCTTTGTCCTTATTAGTGTTTTATATTTGAAGACTTCAGATGCAAAGGCCTTTAAGTGCCATCTGAAATTTTCTTCTAAAATGAGCATTTTTAACAAGCTTGTATGTTTATGTTGTTATTTCACTTTAATGGCAATGAAAAGGACCTTATTAATTGCCATTAAAGTGAAATTACTGAACCTAAACATACAAGCTTGATAAAAATACTCATTTTAGAAGAAATTTCAGAAGGCACTTAGAGGATTTTGCATCTAAAGTCTTCATTTATTTTTAGCTTTAATTTATATTTATTTCCGTTTTTGCTTTTAGTAAATTTACACCTTCAACTTTAACCTTTTTTATTTCAGTTAGTTGCCAAGACATTCTGTTAACTAAGTAACTTTCAACTACATGTCAACTACCAGTCATTAGAATATTCGTAGAGGGTTAGGGTTGGTAGAATAAGTTACATGTACTTTTCAAAGTTACTTATAGTCAAAATGAAGTGTTACTATTCTATTCTATTCTATTCTATTCTATTCTATTCTATTCTATTCTATTCTATTCTATTCTATTCTATTCTATTCTATTCTATCACAGTTTAGTATTTATAACACTTATAAATAAATGTATCTCCTGGGACCAGTAAAATGTTATCTTGTGCTATATTCATTGAACCAGCATGGCATCCTTATATCATGACATGAAAGTAAACCACATGCAGATTCAGATGCTGTAGCCCTGTGCACCATGGGAGACTTTAAATGAGCAGTGAATGTCAAGTGAGATTATTACTATATTTGGTGACCTTTAATGGAAAGTAACTAATGCAGGGAGGTATAGAAATTTGATTATAAGTGTTCACTTATTGATGAGTCACAACACTTCCTGTAATTATGCATTTTCAATGTGATTTTTTCTCAGTAAATCAATAACAGTCTTGTTGCTCGTAAGGAATGATTTGTCTTTGTCTTTTCTCGCTCTGTTTTGCGATCAGCCCGTCAATGATGAGATGTGTGAGGTCTGTGAGGTTTGGACGGCAGACGATCTGTACCCCTGCCGGACGTGCACGCGGGTCTTTCACGACGGCTGTCTGCAGGAGATGGGCTGCCTGAGCACTGAAGCCCTGCAGGAAATGAGAGAGACAGCCCACACCACCACCGGCTGGAGCTGCTATTACTGCGTGAGTTCTCTCAACCCTTTCTCATGAATACATACATAAAAAAATCACATACAAACATTTTTACAAGCACATTTCCACTCTCTGGCTGTTTGAAGTTGTTTCCGAGCTGTCTTTCAGACTGTAACAATGATCCATTCTGTAGGAGTCAGTGCCTATATTTATCTGTGCGGCTGTCTTAAAGGAACAGTTTACTCAGAAATTACAACATGATTGTGCCATATGTTATCATGTCGGAAAGATCGTATTTTTGCACAACGTTGTTATAATACGGGTGGGAAGCTCAGGATTTTTTTAAGCCCTGATGTTTATGAGTTGGGGCTGTGTCAGAGATAAACGCTGTGGAACACCACAATACTTAAAGGTATGTAGCAGTGATATCATCAGGCTTTTCTATTTATAACAAAGTAAGCGAATTGCCTGCATAAAATCTGATAGCATTGTAATATATCAAATAAATATAACAAACACATTTGATGCACATTCTTTGTTTTTTTTGTTTTTTTTTAGAAGTACAGAGTTAAAAACTTTGCTGTATTTTTGTGTAGTTATTTAAAATAAGGTACACTGCTGAAAAAAACTTGAATACCCCTGATGTCGTAAACATGACTTCCCACCTCGTAAATACAGACTTCCCAGGAGGACTCGAACGCACCACTATGAACTGGAATTGTATGGAAAAGATTCATATTCTTTAGAAACTTTTCAGTGTTCCAGTAAAAAAAAAAAAAAGAAAGAAAAAAAAGCGCAAAGGTTTAGAACAATAGGTGGGTAAAAAAAATGGCAGAATATTATTTTTTGCATGAAATATCCCTTTAAAATGCATTATGAAATAGTCACTTCTGTAACATGATATTTCCAATTGAAATATTCAGAGAGTAATGAATAACTTTAAATATATTCTTTGTGATTTGATTAGACTGTGCCATTTACTCAGTTACATTAAATACACAGACAGACAGACAGACAGACAGACAGACAGATATACAGATAGATAGATAGATAGATAGATAGATAGATAGATAGATAGATAGATAGATAGATAGATAGATAGATAGATAGATAGATAGATAGATAGATAGATAGATAGATAGATAGATAGATGTGTGATGCTGACGCAGGAGCTGGCCAATACAGAGTCGGCATTCTGACGTAAACACGTAAGCTCTGCACTGCGTCAACTGCGTAACTGACTGACAGGGAAGAGGAAAAATTGTTGAATAAAGTTGTTATTTTTTGTTTTGTTTTTGCGCATTGACAAGAGTTGCGTCCCAAATGACGCACTATACACTATGCACTTATACACTATGTACTTGTGCACTATGCACTCATCCATGTGGTGCGTGAATTGTATAAGGTTATTTTGTCATTTAACAATGGAGACCGATCCTCCCTCCCCCTCCACTACGTAATTAAAGCTGCGACAGTTGAGTGCACGAAGTGTCCAACATTCCACACTTCGTTTTTTCCGTTAATTTAGTGCATCATCCGGGTATTTAAAGTGCACTTTTTCTTTTTGGAATTTTCAGTGTGAACGCACTACTCGCACTATTTATACTTAAAAACGTCATAGAATAGTGCATAAGTACTCGAATTGGGACGAGTATAAGTATAAGTAATAAGTATTCTCGTCGCTTAACATTAAAGGGTTAGTTCACCCAAAAAATGAAAATTCTGTCATTAATTACTCACCCTCATGTCGTTCCACACACGTAAGACCTTCATTCATCTTCGGAACACAAATTAAGATATTTTTGATGAAATCCGATAGCTCAGTGAGGCCTGCATTGCCAGCAAGACAATTAACATTTTCAATGCCCAGAAAGCTACTAAAGACATATTTAAAACAATTCATATGACTACAGTGGTTTAACCTTAATATTATAAAGCGACGAGAATACTTTCTGTGCGCCAAAAAACAAAAACAAAATAGTGACTTTATTCAACAATATCTAGTGATGGGCGATTTCAAAACACTGCTTCATGAAGCTTCGAAGCTTTACAAATCTTTTGTTTTGAATCATTGGTTCAGAGTGTGTATCAAACTGCCAAAGTCACGTGAAATACAAAGTTCAGTCATGAAACTCTAACCGAGCGCTGATTGGGTCTTTCTACGCCATGGCATCAGCCAATCGGGAGTAATTTCATATCCACGTAACCATATATATCGTACCCTAGCCTGCGATCGACAAGCTGCGCAATGTGAAGCGCTGTTATCCCTCCTCCTCCCCAGCGCCACCTGTAGAGATCTGCTACGGGGGTTCTACCATTCTTGCAGCAGCCTCTTCCTTGTTGTTTTATTTGACTAAGCTGAACAATTGGTATTTGCTCAGCAGCAACAGCAGCAGCGTAGCAGATCTCGTATGCCAAAATCAAGCCATGTATACTTCATACCCCATGCCAATAAATGCTGGTTGAATTTAATCCACTCCGAGAGTTGTCATGATTGAACTATTGAAATTTTGAAACAATTATGATGTAACGAAGACTCGTTTAATGAAATCACGTGACTTTGGCAGTTTGATACGCCTCCGAACCACTGTTTTGAAACAAAAGCTTTGTAAAGTTTCGAAGCTTCATGAAGCAGTGTTTTGAAATCGCCCATCACTAGATATTGTTGAATAAATAAGTATTCTCATCACTTTATAATATTAAGGTTGAACCACTGTCACATGTAAGTTTAAAGTATTCTGGCTAAGCCCCCAGTTTTTCAAGGCGACCGTTATTTAGAACGTATCACTTTATTGTTTCCATGGTGACGCGTCATTACTTGTCGCGTAACACTGCAGCGCTGTATGACTGAAGGTCTGCTTTTATTTCATTTTTCCTTTTTTATTCAAAATATTCACAAATTTGTAAGAAATATCTGATAGCATAGCATGAAATATCTGATATTCCGATTGTCAAATATGTGCAAGTGGATGTGTGTTGCTCGTACACCTATATAATGATTGCGTTAGTTGAACTATATGCGCGATGGGTACCGCCATGTTAGTTTGCGCCAAGCAGAGATCTGTTGGATCTGTTGTGTATTCATCCACTTCTCCCAAAATACATTAAATTAAGTGAGTCGGTGAACTGGGGAAGAATAGAGTAAACTTTAAAGTTACTTACACAATTGTGTATCTGATATGAACAAAACGTTGTCTAATTATAATGAAAAGGATTGTTATTGCCGCTTCTGTAGACATCAGTGTGTATTTTACAAACTCTAAATGTATTGTTTTGCTAGTACTCGTGTATTTAAGTGTCTGAAACCTAAAATAAACATTATGTGGTTCAAAACTCTGCATATTTGTGATATAAAAAGCGGAGCGTGTCTGGCTTTGGCTTGGTGCCAACCAAAGCGTGCAAGCATATTTGAATTTGGCAGTTGATCACACCGGTGTGTGATCACACTTATCACACCGGTGTGATCGTACGCACCAGGGACCAGCCAAGACTGATTAAATATGTTTTTAGTACCTTTCTGGGCATTGTGAAAGGAAATGATCTTGTTGGCAATGCAGGCCTTACTGAGCCATTGGATTTTATCAAAAATATCTTAATTTGTGTTCTGAAGATGAACGAAGGTCTTATGGGTGTGGAACGACATGAGGGTAAGTAATTAATGACAGAATTTTCATTTTTTGGGTGATCTAACCCTTTAAGGTTGAACCTCTGTAGTCACTTTGACTATTTTAATGATGTCTTTACTACTGCTCTGGAACTTGAATGTGGTAATTTCGTTGCTGACTATGGGAGATAAAAAAACCTCTCGGATATCATCAAAAATATCTTAATTTGGTTTGGAACGACATGAGGGTGAGTAATTAATGACAGATTTCATTTTTGGGTGAACTAACCATTTAAACCCGATGCAGAATCTGCATTAGAAATGTCTGGTTGCATGGAATGATATATAGATACGTCAACAGAAGAGCAAAGTTGAGAGGCACAATAATGACATTTATTGTGAACCATTTATAAGGACCTGGGATGAACTAGGGCTTCTCTTAAATATCCTTATTCTTCAAAAAGTGCTGATAAAGTGATCAAGTATATAGACCACCTGTTGCCCAGCATATATTCACAGATCCTTAACCTGTACAGCTCCTCCCAAAGGTCAGCATGGAGATGAGCATGTCAAGATGATTGTTATGCTAGAGAGTCTGGACTCTGTTCAAAGTGCTCTTTCTCCCAGCATCAGAGGAGTCTGGCACTAAAATTACAAAGTGGGCTGTCAAAGCTTGCAAGCGTCCTTCAAAGTGAAGTAGAGCGCTTATCTTAGTCGCACAGGCTGCTGATGCTTAAATCATTTGTTGAGCAAGTAGGACATTTTTGTAGCACTCTGAGGCTGCTGCTACACACTCCAGATGCACTCGCTGCTTTCCAGCTAGACTCACACCATCAAATGGGTTGTATCCCATGCTGCATTGCAAACATTAACAGCTGTGGACACAACCCTCGAAACAATATGTGAAGCGGCTTGTTGTTGGCGAAATGTCTGGCGCGTATTTACTTGGAGGGCTAATTCACAGCTTATGTGTCTGGTTTTCTCACTCTGCCCTCGCTACAACCTAATCCACATGTGTGCATGAGTGTGTGTGTGTCGAGGACTAGAGATGTTGAAACTGGGGATTATGCTGTCGTATAGCTTTCAAGGGACACAAATGTTTTGTTTCATGTAATACCATTCAATTTATTCAAGTGTATTTCAGTGCACTGGGACAAACTAGGGCTTAATGAGAAATGATAGCACCATAGGGAACTCTTAGCATGAAATTTAACATCAGTAAGTGTTAACAAGAAGACCGTGGTGGAAAATTAATTAAGAGTCCAGTCCAGGTTGTCAAACTGATTTTGGCACTTGGCGTCAAATGTGGGATTCGCCATTCAATAGAATCAGCACTGTGATTAGCCGTGTGACAATTTAGATAATGAAAGCCCTTCCTTGCTCAAAAACAACAATAAAAGCTCAAACTGATATGACATGCACCTGGTGTGGAGATATGCTTATAAAGAACTTCAAAAGTCATTGATGATGGGGAACGTCAAGATTGAAAACTGTGAGCTGAAGCAATATGTACACACAATGGGATAAGGATAGGAATAGGAATAAGCTGTGTATTGTCTTGTTAGCTAGCTGAACCCTTTGCAAGGACATAATTAATAATTTTTGCCTCCCCTTGTTCTAACATCTTTCGAGGTTTGTGGTTTGAAAATGTCACCCAGCAGTGATGTATTGTGCTGAAACTGCTGCATTGTTTTGTTTTGTGGCTGGTCCAACTATGCTTGTGTTCTTTACTCTGGTTTTATCTTTTGGACTACCAGTAGAATTTAAATCTCTTGCCCACGGTTTCACAGACAAGGCTTAAGTCTAGTCCTGACTAAAATGCATGTTTGAGCTGTTTTAACTGAAAGCAACTTGCACTGACATATCTTAAAATATGTCAGTGCCATTGGTTTGTCTCAAGAACCACAACAGTAATGTTTTTTTTTCTAAGGCACCTTTATAACTGCTACTTAAGGGCCAGATTTATTAATAGCTTGTGCCAGCACAAACCCTCTTTTGGCGTTAAAAAACTACTGTCAGATTTACTAAAGACACGCTGTGCAAAATTAGTGCTGCAAAGGCATGGACTGAGTTGTTTTTGAGGCTGACCTTATTGCATATGCATTTGTAGGAGTTTCCCTTTAAGACACAACATTTATGGGAAGAGAGTATTTAAATTAATCATGCAACGCGATTTACTAATGTTTGCGCTAGTCAATTTACTGGTATTTTGCGCCATTATTTAATGCCCAAAAAAGCATGTCTTGAAGGGTTAGTTCACCCAAAAATGAAAATTCGGTCATTTATTACTTACCCTCATGCCGTTCCACACCCCTAAGACCTTCATTCATCTTCAGAACACAAATTAAGATATTTTAGTTGAAATCCGTTGGCTCCGTGAGGCCTGCATAGGGAGCAATGACATTTCCTCTCTCAAGATTCATAAAGGTACAAAAACATATTTAAATCAGTTTATGTGAGTACAGTGGTTCAATGTTAATATTATAAAGCGACGAGAATATTTTTGGTGTGCCAAACCCCCCCAATGTGTATATTGTTTTTTTTTGGCGCACCAAAAATATTATTGTCAATTTATAATATTAATATTGAACCACTGTACTCACATGAACTGATTTAAATATGTTTTTAGTACCTTTATGGATCTTAACAGAGGAAATGTCATTGCTCCCTATGAAGGCCTCACGGAGCCATCGGATTTCAACTAAAATATCTTAATTTGTGTTCCGAAGATTAACAAAGGTCTTACGAGTGTGGAACGGCATGAGGGTAAGTTATAAATGACAGAATTTTCATTTTTGGGTGAACTAACCCTTAAACCCATTTGCGACATGGCTGCAATTGTTGCTGCTAGGAGGAGACACCGCAGAGAACAGAGAGCGCATGGTAGAAGGGAGAAAATATTTTCCACTCATATTAATTTCTTTGGAACGCCAGAAGAAGATGTTAACCATATATTATATGTAACAAGTTGCTCCTATGTCGACCTGCACTTGATGAGCATTTGCGACCCAGCGCTAATTTGCACTGCTCTTGGTAGAGTGCGTTGGTCATTATGTAAATTATTTGATAGCTTGCAGCTCCCATCAACTCATTTATGAAGTTGCGCTCTCACGCTAATTTGCTCCATTTAGTAAATCTGGCACTAAATATCCTAATTGAACTAAGGTCTAATCCTGGCTTAATCCAAGCCCTGTCTGTGAAACCAGGTCTTGGAGTTTCAGCAGACATGAAGGTCTAAAGAGATAGTTCACTTACAAATGAAAATTCAGTCATCAATCACTCAGTCACTCACCCTCATGTCGTTCCAAATCCATATAACTTTCTTCTGTGGAACATACTGTATTTGCAAGCTTGAATTTATATTGTAGTTTTGTTTCAAAATGTATGTTGCATTCTCAACCTTGCCACAAAGGGCAGTAAAAACTTGTCACAGAATGCTCTGAGACTTAGGTAAGATCCAATTGCAGTTTTATTGGGAAATCCAAAATCAATGTCCTATGCCAGGCAAAGGGTAAAAATACTTGCAGAATCCACCAAAAACTGGAAACAAGAAACCAGGGAGAGTGCTCAGATGTGCAGAGTGACAACACAAATGACAGACATGGCATGGTTTAAATAGACAGAAGCTAACAATGAAATAAGTTACAGCTAAATGCAATGATGAGTCCAGACAAAGGATTATGGGAGTTGAAGTTCATGGCTGAGGGAAAGAGAGTCAGGAAAGGAGTGCCCTCAAGAGGTCAACCTGGGAACTCCAGCAAGTGTCTATGACATTACCCTCCCTCTAAGGAGCGGATTCCAGATGCTCCAAAGGCTACCAAAAAAAAAAAGTCCAGGACGGAGGTGAAGTGGATGAGGATTAGGGGGAGGGAAGGTGGGCCAGGTCCATGGAGGGGAAGGGGGACTGGAGACAAAGGCAAAGCAGGCAGCCAGGGTGGAGCAGACTGATCAGGTGGCCAGGGCAGAGCAGACTGAGCAGGAAGGGCAGAAAACCATCTCTGCGATGCTGGAGACCACCATTGCGGAGCAGACGACCACCACAGCTGCACAGATGGTCTTGAAGATCCCCACGGTGGAGCAGATGACCACCACTGCAGCGCAGATGGGCTTGATGACTCCCACGGCAGAGCAGATGACCACCACAGCTGAGTAGATTGGCTTGAAGACCCCCACAGCAGAGCAGACGACCACCACAGCAGCACAGATGGTCTTGAAGATCCCCACGGCAGAGCAGACGACCAACATGGCGGCGCAGATGGGCTTGATGACCCCGACGGCAGAGCAGATGACCACCACAGCCGTGCAGATGGAACTGAAGACCCCATGGCGAATCTGGTGAATCTAGATTCCAACACAGCTGATTAGGCAAAACTGAAACACAAGGCACAGAGAGGTTAGTGTTGGCCACCAGGGCGGTAATAGGACAGACAGGGAGCTCAGGAACATACTCGAAGGCTCTGACCAGAGCGACCTCTCTGATCATGTTAAGGCAGGCAAACATTTCAGGAACGACCTCTGAGGTCACGTCAAGGTCAACATCACAGAAGACAGGAAAATCAGAGGTGACCTCCTTTATCGCAGTCGGGCAGCCAAAAAACTCATGGACTGGAGAGGATTCATGGGCTGGAGCGGGTTCCGGAGCAAACTCATGGGTTGGAGCGGCCTCTGGAGTAGACTCTTGGGCTAGAGCAGACTCTGTAGCAGACTCATTGACTAGAGTGGGCTTAGGAATAGACTCGTGGGCTGGAACGGGCTCCAGAGTGGACTCGTGGGCTGGAGTGGGCTGTGGAGTGGACTTGTGGGTTAGAGCGGGCTCTGGAGTGGACTCGGGGGCTGGAGCGGGCTCTGGAATACACTCATTGGCTGGAGCAAATTCAGGAGTGGATTACCGGATTGAAGAGCAGTCTCAGAGCACACACACGACATGGCCATCCTCGTAACAGGGAGTCCTGTCGACAGCGTGACCACCCTTGAAACCCCTGGGCTTGAGACTATCGCTGAAACACCAGCTGCTCGCACCAACGTCAGTGAAGTGTCCACCAAGCTAGAAATCAGTCTCAAATACCTAGGGCCCACCTTAATGGCTTCCTGTGCGATGTTCATTATGACCGGGAAATGTGGTGTGGTATTCATGATGGCTGGAGCCATTTTGGCTGATGACTTAGGCTTGGCGGACATCTTGAGCACAGGCTCTGGTGCGGTGGCCATTCTGTAAATAGGGCACTACCTGACCAGGAGGAACAATCTGACTTTGATACTGAAGAACGTCGATGAATTCCCGAAAACCCAGAGTCTTAAGTTCCCTCAACTCCCACGAAGGCAAGGGGTAGTCCAAGCATTCATTAAACATTTCAATCAGCTTAGTGTCATTATACTCCAGACCCACCGAAAGAGTCCACTTGCATCCCCTGCTGACGTAGGGCAGTCAAGTTCTGGTGTTGTGCTTTCTGCTCCTTAGTAGCTGGAGGAATAATCTAAATTCCCATGTTTCTGGATCTGTAGTGATCAAGTTTTTCTGTCACGGAATGCTCTGAGACTTAGGTAAGATCCAATTGCAGTTTTATTGGGAAATCCAAAATAAATGTCATATGCCAGGCAAAGGGTCAAAATACTTGCAAAATCCACCAAAAACTTGAAACAAGAAACCAGGAAGAGTGCTCAGATGTGCAGAGTGACAACTACAAAAACTCAATGACAAATGATAGACATTGCTTCAATGTACCGGTTCGAAAAACCAATTCACTAGCATGCTGGACATATCCGAAAGAGACTACTCAGTTCAACGTATATTGTTAGAGTGGCTGGAGCGGTGCTAAGAATGAGTTGGCAAAAACTGGCATCATGGAATCATACATTCTGGGAAATTGGCTCATTTCGAGACTACGTGTCAGGCATGTCTGAATACAAGTTTTTTTTAACCACTGTTTTTATCGTCACAGCTCAGGGCAGTCACTGGTGACTTAGAACTGCACGTTATTGTGGTGTCAGTCAGCCAGTCAGTGCTGTCACGATGTAAACTTCATGTGGGTCCATAGTCACATGGCATTTATTGGCTACAAAAAAGTGCCCATAACTAATGAGCAAATTTGCTCACCCATGAGCAAAAATGACGTATTTCAAATCACATACTTCCAGAGGATCAGATAAAACTACCACTGACATATGAACAACGGGCTGCCAAACATTTGCATCTGTGTACCTGCACAGAGTATGTTTGTGGCCTTAGAGACAACAGTAAATCCTACCTCTCACTAAGCATTGTTTGTAACATTTGTTCTTCATTTTGGGGTCTCTGACCGGTGTCTGTTGAGAATTGGTAGTTTATAACACAACGCACATGAAATCCAATCTCATTTCAATGATCATCCACAGAAGGGGAGTGTATCCCACAGTCACCGCTGACAGGAAATGGAGGAACCTCTGAGATTTACCCTCCCCATCTGCTCTAGTGCCATTGTTCAGATGAGTTCTCATCAGACTGAGAAAAGCTGATTGAAAATACAGCTACTCCCAGTGCTACTGGGCTCTGACAGCATTTGTTTGAAGCCAGAGCTTGAGCCAGGAAAGAAATCTCACTCTGAATTTGATATGAAAGGACAAGCTGTCATTTGATCACCGGGAGCTTCTTCCTGCACCTCTTACACCTCAAACTCATTAGGTTTCCTTAAGAGCTGAGTTAGTCAGGCAATTCATTACCCTTAGTTCAGAGATTGTTAGCCTTTTTAGAAAGATAAAGGGAGAGAGAAAGATTGAATCACTTGCTGCTGAAGATAATTAAAGTAACAGTGTTTTTAAGGCTCAGTCTGAAGGACCCAGAAGCTTTGTGCAGAATGTTTTTCTCATTAAGTCATTTTTTTATTTTATTTTAAAAACCCTCTTTTTACAAGTGTTGTCAATTTAATGTGTTAAATTAGAATGCTCATAATCAATTACTTTTTTGTAATATCCATTTTATGATTTACTAATCTGCCAGCAGATAATGGCCTTTTTGCAGCAAATATTGATGTACAGCATGTGATTGGTATTATTAATAATAGTAAATTAATATTTAGTTTTTATTTTTATATTTTCCATTTTCATTTTAATTTTAGTTAATATTTTTTGTTGTGAGTTTTTGTCATTATTTTTAAAACATATTTGCTTTTTTAAATGTCTATATAGTTTTTATTCATTTTTATTTCAGTTTTGGTTATTTTAGTACATCAGGTTAAACTAAATGAAAATGAGAAATGTTGCCTTATAGCTGAAATAAAATATATTTCTTTCATTGTATTTCAGTTAATATATTTCAAATATTGAAAATGTTTTTTTTTTATGGTTTTGGATTAGTTAACTAATAACCCCGATATTGTGAGTATAGATTGAAAATTTTAATCAGTTGTCAAATGTACTGTACTTTAACTCAACATCAACATTTGTGAAATTTATTTAATTTCATTTTGAATTCAAATTATGTTTTGTCATTGAATTTATTGCTGTGATTTTATTTTGTGTTGAAAATTAAATGTTTGTTAATAGTTGATTTGTGGACAATAATTCATTTATATTCGTAGGGTAAAGATGTTATTGAAAAAAATGTTATTATCTTGATGTGAAAAGACCATTGGGATGTCAGCTGGAATAGTCAGAGGGCTTCTTGTCACATCTTACCTTTTCATGATTTTCAATTTTGTGCAATCACTATTAATGTTTTCATTTATTCTACTTATTATTATTACTATATTGGATTATGCATCATCATCATCATGAACATGCTAAAATCATTTCTAAATATCTTAAATTTTAGCAGTGAATGTACACTGATATATTCTTATTGTTTTATTACTAGTATTGAAACAGTTATTTCAACAATAAGTCCACAAGAAAGGAAGCAGTGTAATGTAATATTCTCTTTAAAGTGAACTGAAAGACTCTTCCTCTTCATCCCTCAGGATAATGTGAACCTGCTGCTTACTGAAGAAGAGATGTACAGTCTGATGGAAACCTTCAAGCAGTGCAAGATCATTCCAGGTGTTTTTCTCAGTCTCATTTTAACAGCTTCTTTGTTAAAGTCATGCTTTAAATACGTGACTTTGTGGAGTAAAATAGAAGCTAATTAAAGTTTACTAATTTATCACATCAGTACTGTAATTAGGCCTGAACTGTTTCCATTGATTGATGATGCTGTAACTTCCCTCTCACCTACTTTCTGCTCAGAGTCGTGCCTGGTTTCAGATGAACTCCTGCAGTACAGGCACTTTGTGACCAAGCAGCTCTTTGAAAGAGACTTGACTGATGAGGAGGAAGAGGAAGTTCTGGCCCAATTTGCTGCTCTGGATCCAGAGAAGAAGGGTCAGATTGAGTGGTCTGACTTCCTCTACCACGAGTCACTTTCAGTGCTGCAGAAGTTCCGGACTGAGGTAGGGCTGTCAAAATGACTGGGAAAACTAAATTCGATTTTTTTAATCAAATGCTACTAATATTCTAATTATATTTGAATTTAAAAGGCATGATTTCATTTAGGGGAAAAAAGCTTTTGGCTTATCTTCCGAGGCCACAAGAGGGTGCACTGAGCAAAATATGAATGCACCGCATTGAATTGTTTATTCAAAGCAATGAATTATCATGACTGTATAAAAAAAGTGCATAACGTTTAATGTTTATGCTGTGTATCAAATATAATTTAGTAAATTGCATAAACAATTATGAACAAAACAGCATCATGTATTTATCCATAGTTTAATACGAAGAGGCGATCGAAGCTCCAATGACAGAGTACTTAAAAACATGAGATGCAGTGGAATGGAAAAAAACTCCACAAAGTCTTGAGACATGTTTTTAAAAGTTGAACTTCTTTTAACTTTACATGGGTTTCTAAACATGTGGCTTTCTTGTGCAAGACATAAATGCAACAGTCAAAGATGTCCATCTAGCACATGTTTACATAAAAAACAATGGAAAAACAGTTCAGAAAATGTGTTCTGTGTGAACAGCTTGGTTACGGTTTTGACATAACCAAGATCATCTTCACATTGAGGTTCTTCATTTCTCCAAAGTTTTGAATGAACAACGCAGCAGCGCCATATCTAGTGGGTTAAAATAAGCTAACAAAACAACACATTTAAAGACTGACTTTTCTCTCATTTTTTTGCACACATTACACAACTAACTGTGCATCAATTACATGTTTGTTCTCCTCCCCAACTGTATGATCCTGAAACTCATTCTATCACAAACTTGTGCAGTTTATTATTGATGGTGTGCCATTAAACATAGAGGAAGAGTTTGCAGTCATTTTATTGCACAGAAAGAGAAAAAAGAAGAAAAATATATATTTATATAATTCTATTTAAATATATATTTATTTATTATATTTTATTCTTGTGTTGGTAAAGCTGAATTTTCAGCATCATTACTCCAGTCTTCAGTGTCACATGATCCTTCAGAAGTCATTCTAATATGCTGATTTGATGCTCAAGAAACATTTAATCCTTTGTGAGTAATATAGCTCATTATCCTAACTGGCTAATTGTGTTTACGTTTACCAAAGCAACTTAACGTGCAAGGTGTGCTTTTATAAGAATAAACAGCTTTAAACATGGCTCAACCAATCAGAATTTACAAGTGTATCTATGTGTTTTATAAGCATTTTTAATGTTCAAATTATAATAAATTATAACAAACATCAAGCTATCAACCAAAAGCTTTATGGAAATTATTCTGTTTTTCTTTTCAATCCAGAATTCGTTGGTGAGAATCCTCACAGCGAAGGAGAGGGATCGGGCACGGGCCATATTTCAGAGTGTAGACCAGGACAAAGATGGGATCATTACTGCCGGAGAAGCCAGAAGAGCACAAACCTCCTGGTTCCACAAGATTAACAAAGAATCACAGTCCTGCAATGTCAGGTGAGCCAATTATATGAGAGTCATTGAGGCTAATCATAGTTAGCGGGACATTTCTGAACGGCTCTCAATCACAGCCACTTACATAATCAACAATGAGACAAACACTTCAAAAATAATTTCAGGGACTCGTCCAATTTGCCTGGCCTCTGGGAGCAACAAATCAGATGAAGCTTGGCAGTTTTTATAGCAATGTCAAGCTGCCAATGCCTCCACGAGCTGCTAGCCAATGCTAACTGCTCTCACTTTATTAGCATGTATCCCCCATCTCTTCTCATGAATTACTGGCTAACTTTGCATTCAGGAACTCTACCAAGGGAATATGAATCATTTAAGCAGTGCATTTGCTGACAGTTCTGACTTTGGGATTAATGCATAACGTAAATTAGATGATATAACCGGTGGTGGAAGTCATCTGTGGAAAGGAAAAAGTTTCTCAATGACAGGCTAAAATCAAGGACTAACTTTGACAGAGCACACTTTGCCAGTTATATCATAATTCAAACCCTGCTCTGAGAGCCCAAAAGTCAGAATGATGTATTTTTGCAGAGATTTGTGGGGGAAAATAGAGCCAGGTACCTCAAATGGATCATTTGTCCTTCTGAATCCTTCATTCCTCAAGCGCCATCACCCAGAAAGAAATATCACAAATGAGGTGTCTTTAATGTCTTTAGAATCTTTCTCCTAGACAGCAGTGAGGTTAAATGGAGAGGTTAAACCAATTTTTTTCTTTTTTTATTTATAACATTTCATTAAGTTTATATATGTATAATTATGTTTATTGAATTAAATGTATAATTATATAATTTCATTTTAATTGGTGATGTATGTCAACAATTGTCTCATTTGTGCCTAGTTTTATTTCTCCTGATGAATTTTATGAGAAACATCTGAGACAAGGTTGAAACTTTTTTTTGAAATTTTGATTGACTTATTGACTTATCAACATATCTGTGAATTCAGTATTTGGACAGTCTGTTTTGACATCATCCTCCATGCTTTTTTTTTTCATCAATCATCCCATCCTTTTCTCCACTGCTGAATGTCCATTTGCCCTGCAGACTCATGGGATTGTGTTCCCCTTTGTTCAGTATGGGGTAAGTCACTTGATCTGCATGGGCCTCCCCTGGAAACATCTTATGTTCCCTGCCATCACCATCATTATTCTCATTATAATCATTATCACCTCAATTACTAAATATTCCATAATGGAGGCCAAGGAATCAGTGGCTAAAAATATCAAAGCTAAACTGGGTATTTTCTGACTGTAATGGCTGTATTAAATGAGATCTTGTCCTCCCATTATCAAGATCAAAAGAGGGGCTTTTGTTCCCCTCAGAGAAACCCTTAAGGATATTTTTCATCAGTTTTAAGGGGAACAGCAGGTTAAATGAGCGCCTGAGTGTGCGGGTGCATGGGGTTGTGGGTGTTTGTGTGTATGTTTGGCTCATTCATGGCATGACTAAGCTTGCATCCTAATTTTCGCTCATTAAAATCAACTGAGGGCTTGAGATCAAAGCAGACAGTATCGACTCTGAGCGGTCCCAGTTCTGCAGGAGATGTTTGGGTCGCTGTTCAAGGCTCTGGTCATGGTTGCACTCAGTTTTGCTTCACACGTTATTGAACTTAATTACCAGAATTTCTTGTTTAAATAAATTTATTTCAGTCAATTATGTTTGTCAGATCATTTCAGTGTACTGAATGGCATGCAAGGTCTACAGTTTGTGAGACCACTTTATATACAAGGGTTGTGGGCCATTCAGAATTGAATTGAGAATGCATTTTAAATTCCAATTCGAGTCCTGAATGCATGTTTCTGCACATGAGTGGACTAGTTTTGTCTTGCCGGTGGTTGGGTATATCGTCTTCCTGGGCTCTGAGGTGTTGTGAGAACAACAAATTAGAGTGTGAAAATCCTGAGACGGTAGAAGTGCTGCCTGCTGTGAGCTGTCCAGTAGTGTGTGTGTCTGTGTGGGAGAGACTGAATGAAACAGCGTGTGTTTCAGCTTGCTTTCTTCATCTGCAGTATCAGCCATGTTGGTCCAATATCTGAGAGCAGTCCTGCCAGTTCCAGCAGCGAGAGAAGCAGAGATAAAGCCATGGAGAATGACAACAGGTTGGTGTGTGTGTGTGTGTGTTCGCTTACAATGTAGATGGACTAAAGGCTGATTTATACTTCAGCGTCGGACCTACGCCGGAGCCTCTGCTTTGTAGGCTATGCATCTGTTTTCATTTATACTTCTGCGTCGTTGTCCGCGTCGACGTACATGCAGACCACTAGGAGGCAGTGTCCGCGGTCATTTTGAATATCAAAACAAAAGCAGAAGAAGAAGCAGCTCATCATGTACGTTGTCAGAGAAGCTTACAAACAGAAACGGCAGAGAAGCGGCAAATAGGTAATGACTTTTGTTGCAGTTTGTCTTTAGGTGTCCTCTGAAACAGAGTATTTTTTCATTCATAATGAAGTTGAAAGTGCTCGCTCTTCTCTGAGTGCTCCGCACCAGTTTTTTGACCCGAGGGAGGGGTTCTAGCAGACCAATCAGAGTGCTTGCGGTCCGCGTAGAATTGACGCGTTGTCACATTTTGAAGAGGTGCACGTCAGGCTACGTCGTATGCTATGCGTGCTACGCACAGCCTACGCCATAGCTACGGCGTACACTCGACACAGAAGTATAAATCAGCCTTAACACCCAATATACACTGCAAAAATATGCTCCCATAATAATCAAATCCCATCCCAAGTCATTAACTTACAATAAAAGAGTGATCTGAGCCATGTAGGTACATGCTAAGCACTGCCTAACAACCACTTAGAAACACCCTAGCAACAACCCAGAACACCATATCAACTGCTTAGCAACTGCCTAGCAACAACATAGCAACTCCCTAGCGACAGCATAGAAACCACCCAGAACACTATGGCAACCACCTAGAACACCCAGGTACCACCTGGAAACACTCCATCCAGAACACCCTATCAACTGCTCAGCAACCACCTAGGAACAGCATAGAAACAGACAAGAACACCCTAGCACCACCTGGAAATGCTAAGTCAATCAACCAGAACTCTTTAGTAACCCCTGATCACTGCTCTTAGCAACCGCCTGGAACACCCTAGGCACTGTGTAGAAATGCCCTAGCAACCATCCAGAACACCCTAGCAACTGTTTAGTGATGCCCTGTCAACGATCTAGTAACCATCTAGCAATGTCCTAGAGAACCACTCAGAACACCCTCGTAACCACCTAGAACATCCTAAGCAACCCCTAGCAACAACTTAGAAATGCCCTAGCAACAACCAAGAACACCCTATAAACTGCTTAACAACTGCCAAGCAACAACATAGTAACTGCCTAGCGACAGCATAGAAACCACCCAGAACACTCAACACCTAGATCACTCAGGCACCACCTGGAAATGCCCTAACAACCATCCAGAACATTCGAACAACTACTTAGCAACCACCTAGAAGCAGCAAAGAAACCAGCCAGTACACACTAGCAACCACCTGGAGGTGCTAAATCAATCAACTAGAACACTTATTTCCCCCATCAATGCTCTAGCAACCACGTGGAACACACTTCTACACCCACTGTGTAGAAATGCCCTAGCAGCAACCAGAACCCTAGCAAATGCTTAGCGATGCCCTGTCTATCGAAAGACTATTCACCTTATTTTCCGTGACAACAAGGGTGACGCCATTGCGTTTGTTTTGTCATCTTACTTCTGGCTGAGAGGGACCTAAGCAAGTCTCTAGCGGTAATCATATAGCTGTAACGGTAGATGATAACAGAAAGCAAATATGTTAAGTATTATATGCTCAGTTAGGGGCTGCCATAGCAATTGGATTAAGAAGAGAGAACAATTGGACCAACGATGTTATGAACACAATGTGAAACGGTCGGAGTGTTGCAGTGCACTTTACAGTTTACACCCACAACGTTAAGACGAGGAGCACCTGAGGCAATGGCTGAAGGCACTAAACTTGAAGTGCCCACCCAAGCGCCCTTATGTGTGTTCGCACCATTTCATGGACGGGAAGCTGACTGACGAACACCCTTACCCCGAGAAATGGCTCGTCTACGATGTTGTGGTAAAGAAGTAACGCCGGATGCTGAACAGGTTGTCAGATTCAGGTAAGCTAACTTAGCTAGCCATGTGCTTATTAGTCTAGTGTTACATTTGTGAAGTCCGTTCTAAGAATGTGAGATCAGTAACGAGCAGTTAACAAAATATAACGAATCTTGCATTATTACCATTGCCACCTATATATTTAATATTTACAATAGTACAATGGTAAATATTTACGATAGTATTATGGTACATTATAGTCTTACAGTAGCTTACATTATTCCTGTAAGTTACAGAGATTGCAGATGATAGCTAGCTACCAGCTAGCTACATCTCTCATTCAGATATTGATATTGACCTATGTATTAACACTAGAGTTAGAGATTGTTCTGTTAAAGTATGGGCCATCATATATTAATTCTCATGATGTATTTAAAGTACAAATGTAAAAATATGTTTATGGTTATATTTTTCAGTGATGCAGTGATCAACTGTGAAGATGATCACATTGTCATGATTACCGTCAGTTCCTATCAGTTCCCGGACTACATTTCCCATCATCCTCCCTGCCAGTCACATGCACACTCCACACCAATCACCCATTGCCACATACAGCTAAGCACATTCTCTGGACTATTTAAGACTCACTCACACACCACCTCATTGCGAGGTCTTGTTTACCTTGTGAAGTGATTCTGAGTGTTTGTTTCCTGTTTCCTGTTTCCTGTTTCCTGTTTCCTGTTTCCTGTTTCCTGTTTCCTGTTTATGATTCTCTGCCTTCTGCCTTTGGACTGTTTATTGTTATGTGGACTGTGAACGATATCTGCCAGCCCTGATCTACTGCCTGTATCCTGACCACGATTCTGCCTAGCCCTTGCTGTTCCTGTTTGCCCCTGCTTAGACCCTGGCTGTACGACCACGCTTACTTTTGTAATAAAGCTTGCAAACGGATCTCTGCCTGAGTCCCGCCTCGTTACAGAAGACCTCGCCAAAACAACGATCCAGCAGCTTTTCTGATGAACACTGGTCTGGTAGGAACTTTGCTTTACTGTTATTAGGGCTCAAGCAGGGCTCACGATTGCTGGAGGAATATGTTGTGGAATATTTGGACATTGCTTATTATTCAGACTTGCCGGACTGTGCGCTGATAGACTTTTTCTGTGAGGGCATTAATCAGCCACTCAAATCACAACTCATTCGTGAGGGACCCCGTTCATCTCTAAGTCAGTTTCTGGATTATGCTTTATTGACTGTTGGCTCTCCGTTTACTGTGGGTGTCGTGGAGGAATGCGTCACCTTGTCTAGTCATGTAATGGCTGCCGCGCCAGAGGACACTCACAAAATGGCGGCTACCATAATAACAACACCAAGTCAAGTTAGCACTGACTATCCTGAACTAAGTCAAGTCACCGCTGATCTCCATGAACAAAGTCAAGTCACCGATGATCTTCATGAGCCAAGTAAAGTCACAGCAGATCTTCATGAGCAAAGTCAAGTCACCACTGATCGCCCAGACTCATGTCACGTCTCCGCTGATCGGCCAGACTCACGTCACGTCTCCGCTGATCGGCCAGACTCACGTCACGTCTCCGCTGATCGTCCAGAGTCACGTCACGTCTCCACTGATTGCCCAGAGTCCCGTCATGTCACTGGTCCTGTCCGAGAGAGCAGAGGATTGCGTTCCAGTGTGGCTGATCCACCGCTGACTTCAGCATGAGCGGCTGGCATTCCTAAGCCTCCACCGGCCGCTTCGCACTCAAGCCAGCCGTCCGCTTCGCACTCAAGCCAGTCGGCCGCTTCGCACTCAAGTTCGCCGGTTGCAACGCGCTCAAGTTTGCCGGTTGCAATGCGCTCAAGCTCGCTGGTCGCTACGCACTCAAGTTCACCGGTTGCTACACACTCAATTCCGCCTGTGTTTACGGACAAGATGTCCGCTCCAGAGCCCGCTCCAGCCCGAGAGCCCGCTCCAGTCCGTGAGTGCGCTCCAAAGCCCACAGAGGAAGTGGGCACCGAGTCACCGCCTTACCCACGTAGAAGGAGGAGGAGGAGGAGGAGGAAGAAAACTTCCTTCATCCTTCAGGGCCCGGAGGCCGTTTTTGCGCCGCCCAAGCGTCTTGCCCTGCCGTCGCTGCCCAAGCGTCTTGCCCTGCCGGCGCCAACCAAGCTCCTTGCCCTGCCTGCGCCGCCCAAGCTCCTTGCCCTGCCAGCGCCGCCCAAGCTCCTTGCCTTGCCGGCGCCGCCTGAGTTCCTTGACCTGCCGGCGTCACCCAAGCGCCTTGCCCTGCCGGCGCCACTTGAGCTCCTTGCCCACGAACCCGCCACGGCCTCCGTTGAGTTCCCCAAGAACTTTTTTGGGGGGGGCCATATACCTGAGGGTGGGGAGCTTGTGGGTGGGGAGCTTGTGGCTGGGGACCCTGCACGGCCACTGCCATCTATGGCCTCCAAACTGTTATGGCCGCCCATGGACTATAAGCCACTATGGCCATTTATGGACTCTGACCCACCGTGGTCATCGAAGCACTCTGTCTTGTCGTGGCTGCCCGAGCCACCTGACCTGCCGTGGCTGCCCGAGCCACCTGACCTGCTGTGGTTGCCTGAATCACCTGACCTGCCGTGGCTGCCCGAGCCACCTGACCCGCCGTGGATTCCTGGCACTCCTGACCTGCACTGGCTGCCCGTGGCACCTGACCCGCCATGGCTGCCCGTAGCACCTGACCCGCCATGGCTGCCCGTGGCACCTGACCCGCCATGGCTGCCCGAGTTCCTGGAACCTGCATTGGAGACCCTGTTCCTGTCTGCCTTAAGATCTCCAATGCACCCACCCCCCTCCCCATCTATGCCATTTACATCGCGAGGATGTGCCTTTCAGAAGGGGGACGTTATGTCATGATTACTGTCAATTCCTGTCAGTTCCCGGACTACATTTCCCATCATCCTCCCTGCCAGTCACATGCACACTCCACACCAATCACCCATTGCCACATACAGCTAAGCACATTCTCTGGACTATTTAAGATTCACTCACACACCACCTCATTGCGAGGTCTTGTTTACTCTGTGTAGCAATTCTGAGGGTTTGTATCCTGTCTGCCTGTCTGTTATTGATCCTACCTGTTTCCTGTTTATGATTCTCTGCCTTCTGCCTTTGGACTGTTTATTGTTATCTGGACTGTGAACGATATCTGCCTACCCTGATCTACTGCCTGTATCCTGACCACGATTCTGCCTAGCCCTTGCTGTTCCTGTTTGCCCCTGCTTAGACCCTGGCTGTACGACCACGCTTACTTTTGTAATAAAGCTTGCAAATGGATCTCTGCCTGAGTCCCGCCTCGTTACACACATCCACATGCCCTGAACTGTGATGCAGAAACACACTAGGAGGATCTGAAGTCAACCTGAAGGCGCCTACATCTGATATGAGAACACAATGCGTTGAGCCGGCGCCATTGTACATAACTCTGCTGAGAAACACCCACCTTTGTCAGTACACAGGGTTGACATTGGAGGCATTTCATTCAGTTGCTGAGCACCAATACATACACCAACAGCTTCCATCTACACACTTGGGATCAGCTCCTGATGACTCTGATGAAGCTGCATCAGAGCTGCTTAATGCTTAAGCTGCTTAATTTATTGCAGGGTGATCTTGCTGAAAGGTTTGGTGTTTCAAAACCTGGTGTTGTGATAAATTCATAACTGCAAATTCAGGGTTCCTGTAATACCTTTGTACAGGAGAAGAAGTAATGGCAAACAGAAGTTTCACCATTACCGATCTCCTCTATGAAAGGAAAGTGAAACTTGTCATTCCAGCATTCACCAAGAGAGGCATGCAACTCTCCGAAGAAACCACCAACACCAGGCACATCGCCAATGTATGTGTCCACATTGATCGGGCCATATGCCAACTGAAAAACTTCAAAATCCTTTCTTACAACAGTTCCAATTAACCTCACCCCTAAAATTGATACAATTTTGAGAATTTACCCTGTGTAACTTTCAATAATAACTTTCAACATAATTTCTGATGTAGAGGATGAATAAGTGTTGATTTGTAGGTGGGTTCCATGTCTGTCTGTGTTGTGGTTTTGCTTTAACTAATCAGTGTAAATAGTGTATGTAGTTATTTTTATAAACCTTTACAATATGACCAGATGTTACCCATCTGTAAATTATTTTTGTAAACTTTTACAGTGTGACCAGATGTTACCTATCTGTAAATAGTTATTTCTATAAACCTTTACAATGTGACCAGATGTTATCTGTTGTGAAGTTTTTTAAAACATCTTTACAATGAGGCCAGATGTTAGCTGTCAGTCATTTTTATATAAAACCATATAATGGTTTTTATATAAGCTCTGTAGATTACCCTTAAAACTTAAAGGAATTAAGTCTTCTGATTTAAATGGAATAAGTCATGTCAAGTTTGCAAATGAATTCCATCTTGGTTTATTACATATGAAAATGAAATGGTGAAATATTACCTCTACATGAAGGCCAGTAAAAGGTGTCTCTAGCTTCCTGATAACACTTACAACTGATTTTATACAACTTATATTAAATTATACATTTTCTAAAACACAAATCACAAAGTCAACTCCTGAAGGTCTCCATTGGTTACCTCTGGCCACTTCTTCATATGTCTACCTACGTTAACAATGACAATGGATGGGACAATATGAGACCATCTGCACGTCGTATTAAGTTTTCTCCATGCTCCCAATTTAAAGCATTTACGGCATTAACATTATTTGTCATTTCGCTAAAGTTATAGCTAGCTATAAACAATCTTCTAACTACTGAACTAGCTACGGGATGTGCTGCGTCAGTTTAGGGGAAGTCGGATGACAAAATGCGGAAGAGCGAAGTATTAAAAGTGGGCAGGGTGGAATAAGGTGAATAGAGCTGTGCAGGTATGACGTCACTTTGTAAGCCAACCGGCAGTTAGCATTACACTGGTTCCCTCGACAAAATCCCAATAGGATTTTTCCATAGGCTTTTTGATTATCACAAAAACAAGCTCTGTGATCAACAAAGGTTTATGATACTTACACGTTTTGTCCATCAAGATAATTTTGACAGAATGACACAACTTTTATGAAATTTGAAGCATAAATGCAGTCGCCAGAAGTAAGAAGCTAAAGGTAGGCTTCAACGTCACCATCACTAAGGCTTCCAAAAACTCTTTCAGTTTTTATCAAAAAACATTTTCCCAGAACGTTTGAGTTAGACTAGATTATGAGAGCACAATTATGAGCATAATGAGGCTGTAAAAGCAGATAGAAACAATCAGACGTGTGCTTCTTGTAGAGATGCGCACTTAGGACTGCGCATACGCATTAGCCTGACCAAAAATACAGTTTTTTTTTGTCATGATTTGAGCGTTTAGAAACAAAATTTATGAGACAGCTGTTGTCAGATTTCATTTGTGATTTTTTTTTTTTTTTTTTGAGAATTTGATGTTTCTCCATTCAAAGAGATAGGAGCTGCACTTGCATGCGCGAGAGGCGTTTCAAAGATAATACTTTCAAAGAAATTGCTTAAATGGACTTCGGTCAATCAACCAGAACCATCTAGTAAACCACCTAGTAATACCCTAGAGATCCACTCAGAACACCCTAGTAATCACCTAGAACACCCTAGGCACCTAATAGAAATGTCCTTGCAACCATACAGAACACCTAGCAACTGCTTAGCAACCACCTAACAACAGTATAGCAACCACCCAATGCCCTGTCAATCAATCTGAACTCTCTAGTAGAAATCCCCACATAGAAACATCCTAGAAACCATCAAGTACATGTTAGAAACTGCTAAACACCTGCCTATCAACAGCATAGAAACCACCCAGATTGCCCTAATAACCACCTAAATCACCCTATGATCCCTAACAGCCTAGCTGCTGCATAGAAACCACCCAGAACACACAAGCAACCTCCTAAACAACTTCCTGTGCTCTGTCAATCAACCAGAACTCTATACCTATAGAACACCTGAGGCACCATGCAGAAAAGCCCTAGCAACCATCCATAACACCTTAGCAACTGCTTAGCAACCACCTAGCAACAGCATAGCAACCACCAGTATAACTCCTCAGATTGGAATTTTTCATGTCTCTGTCAGGAGAATTGGGTGGACACTTAGTTTCCTAGAATTTTTGACATAAAAGGAAGATTTGAAATAGGTCTGTAATTATCACGGGTGTCAAGATTTGGCCTTTATAAGTGATTTAATAACGGTTTTAACTTTCTCAGTTAACTAATTGTACCATTATGTATTCCAGACCAGTTACCTGGGACAACTTCATGAGGGAGAGCGCTATCTACATCCTGGCCGCCAGGCCCAACAGCTCAGCCATGCACATCCGTTTGCCACTCTAACCTTGGCCACATAGCCTGAGACTTCCAGAGGGGCTTCCTGGGTCCAGATTCACGAGTAGGAGGTACAGAGGACTAAACCTAGAGTTACATAAGTGTCAAATGAAGAAAGCAAATGAGTACGCCACCACACTCAAAGACTGTAGAAGCCATCGATGGATTTTTCCTCTAATGACACAATCTATCGACACACTGACAAATTCAACGCTCTTGAACAATAGCACATCTGTAACCACTTCAGAATACAGCTTTCACGAACTTGTATGATTTTATTTTTTGTGACCGAGTAACTGTTTCAATCAGAGAAACTGCTGTGAGAAACAGGCACACATTAGCAAAATTACTGCACCACAGTGTTTGCATAGTGTTTTCGATGTTGACGTGTTGTACCATTTTCAAATTGTGGCTGTAGCTGAATGAGTTGTGGGATCATTGTGTGAGCAGTTGTCGGATCATTGCTGATCTAACTTCAGTAACCATAACATATGAATATACAGTGAATATGGTGGGCAACAATAGTGCCACACAAGAATCAAAGTGAGATGCTATATATTGATACTATACATATATATTATACAAAATATTGTATTTGTATTTATTCACATACATTCAGGGACGGATCATGGACCATGCAGGCCAAGGAGCTTCCAGACTGCCAGGGGCCTTAAGCTGAGTCAAGTGAAAACAAAGGAAATGTAAAATTGTTATTGACAGACAAATGCTACTTGTAATTAAGATACTACAGTAAGAAGAAACTCATCAGTTTAAGTTTTCAATCACTTGACAAGTCGCATTTGCAAGTCAGAATTGTGAGAAGTTGTAATTGTTAATTTTCTACTTCCATATTGTTTTTCTGAGTGAAACGGGATATGTAACGTGGAAAAGTGGGGCAGAACTTGATGTCTAACAATGGGGAATTGATTGGATTGTGAAATAAGGTCTCTCTGGTTCGTTTCTAAAACCGAGCTGCTGACTTAGGCTGTATTTTAAGGCACCGTGGCATGTTTCTGATGCAAAATCTATTCCAAAATGTACAGGCAGCATAAATTAACGAATCAATATGGAAAAGTTTATAAAAATATTTTAATCTAATTTAAAAAGGACTATTTTACACAGCATTTGTTCGTGTATATATATAGTTATTAAAATAAATCTTTGTTAGTTTAGCTACATCCAAACTTATCATAATTATGAAACTTTCTAAGATACCTTAATCACATGATTCAAGAACACAAATAAAAAAAATCTAATTATAGATCTAACTGTTTTACCCAATATCTGTGTATTACATGTATTTTCATAGTTTTAAGAATATTATGTCATTAGCTTAGCAACATGCTAATTTCAAACTCCACTGAAATCAGTCAAGTCTCAGCATAATTATGCTTCTTTCTAAGGCAGACCTACTTAATTCCTTAATTCCTTAAAATAGGTATGATTATTTCAGTACTGATGAAATCTAATTAAAGATCTAATTAAAATACTATTTTACCCAATATTTAAGTTTTTATACCAATTGGTATAGTTAGCTTAGCAACATGCTAATACCAGACTGTTGAAATCAGTTGTCAGTCAAGTCTATTCTGTGTGCTTCATTCAATCATTATAGTTGCTATGAAAAGCAATTCAAACTGGTCACTTTTAAGGTTTCATTTCAGGATTCTGTCCTACCTATGTAGGCAATATATAGCAAAGAAGCTCACTAAGTTGATAAAAAAAATTCTAAATAATGAAAAACAATTCAATTGTAGAATGTAAAGTAGCAATTACAAGGTATTATAAGGTCTCATTTTATAATTTGATTAATAAGATTTGCATCATAAGACCATAATCCTTCTTTGCATTCTTTTTGTCATGACCTGTTGTTTTATTTATCATTTGATGTTTCTTTAACTCACTAGTTTCAGAATTATTATATTTTACTGGGTCTGTAAAAAATGTAACACCTGTAGAGGTGACTTTACTCAGTGTTTACCCAAAATAGCTCATGCAAATGTACAATCTTCTAAAAGACTCATTGAAATGTTCATTTAAAGGCAAGAGCCCTGAAAATCTTCACAATCAGGTTTAGAACTTACTGCCTAAACAAAACTGACTCAGAGATCTTCCTTCCTTCTTCCTTCCTCTCCCCCTTTATGTTTGTAGTATGATCATGTTGAAATTGTTAGATCTGGTGCAGATGAAAACACTTTCTAATATCTAAAACCTTTTATATTCTCAGCCGTAAATCATGCACACTCCTGTAAAATGGCACCTGGGTTAACACTCATTATATCAAACTGTTTGGGGGTATGAAACATATCCGCTTGTTTATATGGTCATATCCACTGTATTTGCTTATAGAACGTTTGTATTGGATTGTGTAAGGCAGTTATTTCAAGGGACTGTGCAATACTCCAAGTTTTGCTGGTAGTGCTGGAAATAAATGCATGACGTTAACTCCAAAAATTACACTTGTGTGGGTCTGAGTCATTTATTGATATCTATCTATCTATCTATCTATCTATCTATCTATCTATCTATCTATCTATCTATCTATCTATCTATCTATCTATCTATCTATCTATCTATCTATCTATCTATCTATCTATCTATCTATCTATCTATCTATCTATCTATCAGTCTGAGGGCACTCATAGCACCCTAAACAGCCAAGCATCCTAGATAGAAAGATTGGCACACAAATTGCTCAGCAAATTTCACTTCCATCAATATGCTCTTTACTATAGGGAATTCAAAACAAATTCACAATTTTGATGTGTTATGTTGGCCCTCATGATGTACAAAATATTTGTTGGAACGGAACATCAGGAAATGTTGATTGCCCTAATGAAACTAATAAAAGTTCGGCTCAGAGCACTAAGGGAAGATGCAGTAGCAGATGTGACAGGCATGGCCCCTGGCAGGGAGCTTTTTACACATCTGTGAGTGTACAGCGTCACTGTCTCTGCTCTATCCCATGGGGCCTGTCCTGCATCTGACATTATCTTGAAAATATCAGACTACCATTTGGAACATTATGTTGAAGAACTCCAAGTGAACACATTGAGCTTATGGTGCTTACTTAGGTTTTTTTTTTTTTTTTTTTTTTTTTTTTTGCATTACCCGATATGAGCCGAGATGCTCCTTCATCTGGATAGTCTGGATATGGGGTATTTCACATTAAATATTGTAAACTCGTGCTTATGATGTCTGCAATCTGGCACTCGCCGCAGTTCCTGACAGCACCTTCTTTAGTGTCATGAGCAGTGATCCACTGAAGTGAAGACGTATCACAGCGTGGTAGATGGCATCAATCATCAGCTGGACAGTCTGGCAGAAGGCCGAGCCTCATCACTCTGTACAGTCGGACATCAGTGTCTCCTCTGCACCCATCTGATGCTCTCATAGACCAGGTTGGAATGTCAGTAGGTGAATTACATTCAAGAGCAGAAGTCAATTTGTTGTTAGTGTAGCCTAAATCCTAGTAAGAAGAAAAATTAAAGCAGCAGCACACTTGTCATGCTTATTTTTTGAAGTGAAGATATAAATAAAGCATCAGCTTTCAACATAGCATCAACTACAAAAGACCAGCAGGGTTTATTTAAAAAAGGGGTCAAAAATCAACAAAAACAAAAAAAAAACTTATATTTTGCACATAATTTTTAAGGAAATTAAGCTTGATTTAGGTCCATTAAAATATTTAGCATTTTCATTGCAATTAAGCTTATTATTCTGGCCTTTTTTTGCTATTTGCTAGTTATTTCTACCAAAACACAAATACAGTATTTTTTTCTTGTAAATATACAACATACATGTAATGTATGCCAATTAATAAAGCTAAGCTTAATTTTAGGACCATTACGATGTAATATATAGATTATACCTGTAATATATTTCTATAAACACACAAACACACTCATATATTATTGAAGAGTTCAGATGCAAAAGCCTCTAAGTGCCATCTGAAATTTTCTTCTAAAATTAGCATTTTTATCAAGCTTGGATGTTTATGTTCAGTTATTTCACTTTAATGGCAATAAAAAGGACCTGTTAATTAACATTAAAGTGAAATTACTGAACCTAAACATATGAGTTTGTTAAAAATGCTAATTTTAGAAGAAAATTTCAAATGGCACTTAGAGGCTTTTGCATCTGAAGTCTTCATATATATATATATATATATATATATATATATATATATATATATATATATAGAGAGAGAGAGAGAGAGAGAGAGAGAGAGAGAGATACATTTTCATATTTTTATGTTTATATAGGCTATATTTTTTATGATTTTGGGGTGAAATTATTTGCGATATGTTCTTTATACAAAAACGCATATTTAAAATCCAGTTTCCTTTTTAATACTACATTTAGTTTCACACACTAATTAGACGGAGCAGGAGATGCAGCTGATGGAGTCTTGGCGGTCTAGCCTCGCATCTTTGTCTCTATTTTTAAAAGCACATTTCATGAAATATTCAACCAATTCTTTCAGCATTTTCAGCTATAATGTACTCTCCTGACCTCCTTTTGTCTATATGACGCACTAACCTTAAAAATACTCCTGACCTTCACAGGCTCATCATGAATTCAGTGCCACAGAGTTGTCTATAATTTCCTTCTTTACACAGAATCATTCGATACCTATTGGTTTTACTTCAAGAGCTGCATTGGATCATTTACCAGACCAATTTCACTACATCTGTTTTGCTATTGTATGGCCAAAACAAAGAGAAATAATGGGTATACTGATGTAAATCTAGGTTACCATCTTAAATGATGTAAATAGCACTGAAGCTCCAGTATGTCTAAAAGGAAGTGAGACATAGACATCTCTCCTCAAAATGCTAGATTTCCTGACTTTGAAGCCATGCTGGTTTGATATCTACAGTACTTGTCTCCCACTAGTCTTTTCTGGTGCATGTCTGTGTATGAGCAAAACGGTGTGCTGTCTAATAGGATGAACTTGAAGGGGATCACAAATGCAAATTCTGATATTCAAATGTTGCCTGCTAAGTCGACTGCTCAACGCAGAAAAGCACAGCAAATGCCTAGCAAAGTAAAAGATGTTAACATTCTTGTTTTTGCACAGCAATGTTCCTTTTTAATACACTCAGAACATCATTTTTTTCACTGAATGTTTAAGTGGAAGGGTGAGAAAGAGGAGAAAGAATTTGTGTGTGTGTGTGTGGTAGTTGGTCTGTAACACTGACTATGACAGAGGGAAAACCAGTGGGGGAGTAATTGCACTTTGCATGACTCTCACAATGAATTTGATGACACACTGAGGAAAAGCATTAACAGCTGAAAACTCTGATACATGTACACGCCATGTTCGAGATGATTGTTATTATGTAGGCTACACATTCAGTATAATTATCTTTGAGTTCTTAAATAAAATGACAGTAAAATCAATTAAAAAAAAAACATGGGGGTTCGTTTAATTCCTGAGACCACAATGATCTTTCATTTGGAAAAGTGGTGGCGGTCAGGCGGCAAAGTGATGGTTAAATGTGTCCATCCAGTGGCGGTTAATAGACATTGCACATATTTCCACAGACAATGTGGACAATACCGAGGCATATTTCGTTTCAAATGCCATGAAAACAAACAAAAATACCTTTCATGAAAAAAAACAAACAAATGTGATAACTGTTGCACACTTGTGCACAATTTCATAAAGATTGAGCTTCTTGAGAATAAGTATGTGTGTGTTCCACTAGTGTTTGTTTGTTGAAGGAAACGCGCATGCGCAGAGAAACAGCTGCTTCTCTCCCTCTAGCGGGCGCAGTTGAAGCCGCGCATGCGGAGTGGAGTTGTAGTCCGCGGTGGGCGGAGTGGATGCGAGGATGTTGAGTGTGACGATAAGCAACGTGAATGAAAAAAATGACGAAATAACTGTGATCGAGGGCAAGTAGCGGTCGCGAATTCATACGGTACTGCGCAAAAGGGAATGTAAGTCCTGTCACATTAAAATTGTGCAACCGTGATGAAATTATTTCAGAAATGAAAAATTTGTGTCAATCTTGCAATCGATAAGAATGCTCGATGCGGCTAACTATATAGCACTACTACAGCGTTATTGCAGGGTGGCGCGCGACAGCGTATTCTTGTTTCTAATATCAATATAACGGGATTTACATAGTTTCACAGTCAAAGCGTGTGCATTATTTTTCCATCATAGAAAAGACTGATATTGACATTGAGATGAAGGCTGCCACTAATGGAAAATCGATTGGTTTGCATTTAATATCAGGACGATGCATCTTCTTTCATATGTTTGAACCTGAAGCTTAAGTTACTGGCTCTCCTTTATCTTTTTTGCCAGACTTCCTTTGAGAGCGTGTGACATTGCTAGAGTAAGGTTTTCTAAAACCATGTGGAAAAATACAGCAATAGAAATTGTGCCTCGAGGTTCCTGAGGTCTCCAGCTTCAGCAGTGAAATACGCAGTTAAATTAATGGAGCTGCCAACGTTGTCAAAATATTGTTTTGTTGAGTAAGTGTAACTTCGTTTTGCATATTTTAAAGGAGAAATGCCATCGCTTACAAGATGAATAACCTAAAAACACTTTCATACCACATTTGACTATGAACTCAGATGTTTAATTAAGAGCAATCACTAGTTAGTATGCAGAAATTACAATAACCTGACAGCCAGAGATTTTTTTTTCAGTTTAAATATCAGTTTAATTCAAGAAAGATTTTAAAGTGTAATGTTTTAAAATCTAGAAACCCATAGCACACCTAAAGACCAAATCAAAGATGAAATCAGAATGGTTGGTTTTAGTTCATGTCTGTTTGCTGTTTATGTTAATGGCAAAATGGACCTGAAACATTGATGACTTACTGCAAATTTAATGATGATGTATGTATCTTGCATCATGGGCATATACAAAATCTTTGTCCAGTTAAATTATTCAAAAGATTGATAATGTTTCTCTTCCTAACTTAAAAATTTCGCCTGCAACTGATTAACGTTAGCAAGAAGCAAATCATGATTTTGCTGTGACTTTAATTAAATTGTCCTGTTTTATTAGGCAGTACAGCCAGAAAGAAACTTTTCTCTCATCAAGGCATTTAATGGGGTCAGACTTATCGGAGTCTGTACGTTAAGCTGAATTTACTGCAGAAAGTGTGTGGAAAAAGCAGTAAAAGTGAATTCAGAACCAAGCTTGACTTTCAGAACTGTAAAGAGTCAGCTAACAAAAATATGTTCTAAGAACATTTTGCTAACATTGCCATTAAGTTACAAAAATTTTATTTCTAAATATTCCTTGAATGTTCAAAACATCCAGTATTTTAAATGTTTTAAAAACGTTTTTGCTTGGATATTTCTAAACTTTAAAGAAACATTCCATTATATAATTTAGCAAATATTATGGAAATGTTACTTTTGAATGTTCTCTGAACATTCTGAAACAAGTAGTAAGTAGCAACGTTTAAATACATTAGACAAACATCCAACTAAAACAATTCAGAAAAAATGCTCATGAACGAAGTATAAATAATGTTTTGAGATCATTATTTAAGACCAGATAACTTTGATCAATGTTCTATTAAAGGGATAGTTCACCCAAAAATGAAAATTTGATGTTTATCTGCTTACCCCCAGGGCATCCAAGATGTAGGTGACTTTGTTTCTTCAGTAGAACACAAATTATGATTTTTAACTCCAACCGTTGCCGTCTGTCAGTCAAAAAATGCACTGAAATGGTAACACCATCTATAAGAGTAAAAAAAAAAAACATGCACAGACAAATCAAAATTAAATCCTGCGGCTCGTGACGACACATTGATGTTCTAAGACACAAAACGATCGGTTTGTGTGAGAAACCGAACAGTATTTATATAATTTTTTACCTCTAATACACCACTATGTCCAACTGTGTTCAGCATCCGGTTAGTGAGGTCAAAAAACTTCCGTTGTCAGAGCGCGTTCAGACCTCTCTAACCGGATGTGGAGGGCAGTTGGACATAGTGGTGTTTTAGAGGTAAAACAATGACATAAATACTGTTCGGTTTCTCGTACAAACAGATCATTTCGTGTCTTAGGACATCAATATGTCGTCACGAGCCGTAGGGTTTAATTTGGATTTGTCTGTGCATGTTTTTTTTTTACTCTTATAGATGTTGTTACCATTTCAATGCATTATATGACCGACATACGGCAACGGTTGGGAGTTAAAAATCATCATTTGTGTTCTACTGAAGAAACAAAGTCACCTACATCTTGGAAACAAATTTTCATTTTTGGGTGAACTATCCCTTTAATGTTACTGGAAGAATGTTTATTCATAACTTTGAGAGAACTTTGCCAGAACATGAGCTAAAGTTCTGAGAATATTATGTTTGCTGGGGAAATCCAAGTGTTATATGTAACCCTGGACCACAAAACCAGTCATAAGGGTGAATTTTTTGAAATTGAGATTTAGTATAGGACAATATTTGGCCGAGATACAACTATTTGAAAATCTGGAATCTGAGGGTGCAAAAAAAAATCACCTTTAAAGTTGTCCAAATAAAGTCCTTAACAACACATATCCACTCACAAAAATAGGTTTTTTATACGTTTACGGTAGGAAATTTACAAAATATCTTCATGGAACATGATCTTTACTTAATATCCTAATGGTTTTTGGCATAAAAGAAAAATCGCTAAGTTTGACCCATACAATGTATTGTTGGCTATTGCTACAAATATACCTGTGCGACTTATGACTGGTTTTGTGGTCCAGGGTCACATATAGGATTAGTGATGCTGCTGCATGACATTAAGATCACTATGTTTCTTAAACTATTGTGGTGTTTGTTTGGGGTTACAGATCATTTTGAGCACAACCAGCTGGCTGCTCACCCTGTGTGACCTCTGGGAAGGCTTGTTAAGAGCACTATGGGAAACACAAGCAGTGAGAGGGCGGGCATGGGCCAGGAAAAGGCCCACAGAAGGGACAGTCGAGGAACCAAGGAAGGAGACCGTCCTAAAATCCTGATGGACAGCCCAGAAGATGCAGATATTTTTCATGGGGAGGACATCAAAGTGTGTGATGGCTCACATTATATGTTCGCTTATGAAGATATCATGATCTAGATATGATGACCATGTGTTCTGACTTTAATTTTCTATTAGGCACCATTAGAAAAAGAGGAATTTATTGACTGGAGACCAGACCTGGAGACCAGTGAAAAGGTCCTCACTTTAGATAGACCCACTGTGTTTCGGTGGACAGGAGCTGGAAAAGAAGTCTATATTTCTGGATCTTTTAATAATTGGACCAATAAGATTCCTTTGATTAGGAGGTACGTAACAGTTAACATTATCTATAACTATTAAAAAAGTTTAAATAAATAAATAAATAAATAAATAAATAAATAAATCAATCTAAATATTAAAATATATAGCTAATATTAATATATATATATATATATATATATATATATATATATATATATATATATTATATGTATAATATATAATATAATATATGTATAAGTACAAAGTTCTGTCATGAAACTCTAGATAGCGCAGACTGATAGGTCCTTAATAGGTTGTTTGCACATGACGTCACAGCAGCAGCGCGGATGAGTCTGGAGGGCAGGGAGTGATGTTTCTATAAAGGAATCCTATCAAAAACTCAAAATTCTCATGTTTTGCGTCGTTTATGGTTGCTCAAATCTATAAAATCGAGAACCCAGAAGGTGTTTATATCGTTTACATAACTTATACCGTTTTTATAACTTATTTCGTTTTTTAACTTAAAAAGTTGTTGCCTTTTAAAGCGTTTTGTGTCTGCTGATAGGCTACTTAAATGAATATGGATAGCCTACCTGCTTACCTTTTTGACTTGGTTAAATATTCACATTCTTCATGCTATCGTTTGCAGGGAGGAGAAGATATTTTATCCTATTTAATTATAATTTGGTATTTTCACTTCAGTTTTGTAGTATTCTGTTCACAATGTTGATCTGGTTACCATGAGAACAGTGTCACGAGCTGCTGCTTCAGCCATCGTATGTTAGAAAATGTCCAAATAAAATAAATGTGTTCAACAAGCTGACAGAAGTCGATCAATTTATTTGTTGGAAGCGTGTAAATGAAACTAGTTTTAATGTTGTTTTTGTAAATATTCACTTTTCCATATGACCACGGAGGAGAATCGGAGGGTCACGTTCAGGACACAGACGCGCTGTATTTTTGTATTTATTTCAACAAATGACAACTAGGCATGTAACGGTATCAAATGTTCATGTTGCGATTAATTGCTGAAGCTTTCATCACGGTATACGGTATTATCACGATATTAAAATAAGTTGCAAAAAAAAGTGTTGTCATAGTATAACAGGTTTAAAAACTCTTTTTGTAATAACAAAAATAACTCTGAATGTTTAAATACAATTATACAATACACAAAAAAATATAAAGTCAAATTTTCAAACAGTGCAAAAGAATTAGGCCATAAAGAACAACAGGAAACAATTTACAATAAGGTCTCATTTAATGCATTAACTAAGATTGAGCAACAGCTACATTTGATACAGAAAGTATTATTTTCTGTTAATGTTAGTTACGTTAGTTTTCTCTCAGGTCCATTAAATAAGTACTTTTGATTTTAGTAATGTTATTAAACAGTAACTAAGAAATTAACATTAACTAAGAATAATTAATGCTTTATAAGTATTTTTCATTGTCAGTTTGGTAATAATGAATTAACTTGTTAACTAATGAAGCCGTATGTCTTTAAGTTTTACTGAACAATAACAAATAATCAGAACATTTCTAATCATTAGGGCATGTTGTAGTCCAGATTAAAATATATGTTTGAGGCATTTTAAAAACTTCAGCACAGTTGCTTTGTTTATGGGGTTTCCGGGGTAACCGCTGCACGCTGCTGTTCCATCAGCGCCCTCTGCTGTCAGAGAGTGAACACGCACTTTCATTCAGCTCGTCTCCTTCACTCTTTCCGCCATGTGCTTCTCATGCACTTTGGGCTTGTTTACATCTGAGCGCGAGTTCTTTTGACGCAGAATACAGCGGTGTTGTGCATTTTATACGGTTAATGGGGAAAGTATTCTTATATGCATTATAAAAATTGTGATAATTGGTAATAAATGATTATTTACGGTATTTTGAAATGCCCACGATAACAATACCGTGCATATTCATTATCGCGATATATCGCATTACCGAATATCGGCACAAGTCTAATGACAACCAAAATCAAACCCATAGAAGCTCGTGAACAGTTTTGAAGTGGCTGTGTGCAAGTTATAATCATTCACAAGCCGAGTGATCATCCTCTAAAACATGTTAATTATTACACAAAAACCAAATACAAAACACAGCAAAGTATGTGATTATTTTGAGTGAAAGGCAGTGGGTTTATTTAGTGACATTATTACATTTGCTAGTCGTCTTCCCTCACCTTCTCAACCAAGGCGAAAATTGTATTACCGTCCTTTTTTTTCCCACGAACGATATCGTGAGTTCCTATTACAATTCTCGATTCAGCATAAATGACCTGCAATGGCGACATTTTTCACAATCACGACAGAAAATCAAAATACTGCTCTAACTTCACTAGTAGAAAGGCAGCGCGATATAAACAAACCCAGACTAGAACTGAATACGGCGTGACGGCAGCTTCACATCCTCTATATCTGCCTCCTCGATGGAAGGAAAGTCTTTTAATTCAGCGGAAAAGTCGCTCCTCTTCATAACATAAGGATCGCGTCCAACATATGTTGTGATTTTCTGTTTATACCTTTCTAAACCAGCAAAGAAAGGACTTTTCCCCATCTCTTCCATTCTAATTTTCACTGCTTGCCCTCCACCGGAATTTCGCGCGTCACCAGAACCACGTGATTGCAAACAACCTATTCATTCAGCTTGCAATCACATTATTCTTGATAGAACCTTCAAATATTTGGTTAGCATTCACTGTAAAAGTTGCAGTGTGCATTCAGAAACCCTCCACCTTCCCCAGCTCCACCTGTATAGATCTGTTACGGGTAATTCATGTATGCTATTTTGTACTTGTTCTGCAGCAGCAGCGCAGCAGATCTATTCCACCAAGACCAAACATCAACATAGTCATATTCTTTACAATGCCAAACACTCTGAGAGTTGTCATGACAGAAATAATCAAATCCATTAATTTAACATTTTTTTTACCTCTGTTTCTTTAATAGTCAAAACAACTTTGTGGCAATTGTAGATTTGCCTGAGGGTGAACACCAGTATAAATTCTTCGTGGATGGACAGTGGACACATGACCCAACAGAGGTGACAGAGACATCAGTCATCATCATCCATTAGTACTATAAAACCAGCATGATGACCTTTTTTTCTCTTTAGCCTGTGGTGACCAACCAGCTCGGCACGGTCAACAATATCATCCAGGTGAAGAAGACAGACTTTGAGGTGTTTGATGCACTTATGGTGGATTCACAGAAATGCTCTGACATGTCAGGTTTGAACACAACCATTTCCACATTTCATTTCATCATATTTTAGAGCTGTTTAATCACAAAAAAAATTGAAAATGACCAAAATGGTCAGTCATGGGTTGTTGTGACACATTGTCTTTATTGATTATAGATCTGTCCAGCTCTCCTCCTGGGCCGTACCATCAGGACTCTTATGTCCCCAAACAGGAAGAGAAATTCAAATCTCCCCCCATCCTGCCCCCTCATCTCCTACAGGTCATCCTCAATAAGGACACAGGCATCTCAGTGAGTATATGCAAAAGACCTTGCATTAGGCCTACAAAAATTACAGATTAGATTACCATCATAGTACCATTCTCTACTAAAGTGATTTGATTTAAGGCCCTATGATCTCTGCGATGCTGAAAGCTCAGATTTCCATTTTTACTGAAATTTAAAGGTCCCCTATTATGCCCATTTTTACGATGTAATTTAAGTCTCAGGTGTCCCCAGAATGTGTCTGTGAAGTTTCAGCTTAAAATACCTCACAGATTATTTATAAATCCATGTTGTAAATACCCATTTCTGACTACAGTCAAGCACAGGCTGTTTTCGAGCATGTGCCTTTAAATGCAAATGAGCTGCTCTGCCCCGCCCCCTCTCTATGATCACAGTTGCTGCCTCAATCGGATTCTCTGCCAAATATTAACAAGACATCTGCTTGGTTTTGATTATCATCTATATCGCAAACACTCTCATGGATAGCACAGTTTTTCATTCATCATTAAAGTTTATTATTTCCACGCATTTTAAAGCTATACCAGTTTAAACATCTAATGCTGTGTTCACACCAAATGCGAATAGAGCGTCTGGCGCGAATGATTTCAATGTTAAGTCAATGTAAAGACGCGTTTACGCGCGTCTGGAGGTCTCGCGGCGCGAATGAGGCGTTTAGCGCAGCGCGGAAGACGCGAATTCGCCTCATTCGCGCGTCTAGTTCGCGCGAATGACGCGAATTGAGCGTTTCGCGCGAATGGTGCTTTTTGTGCATTTAGCGTTTGACGCGAATTCGCGTCTGACGCCCGAGTTGAAAAATTTGAACTTTGGCGTAAATTCGTGCCGCGTTAACCAATCAGGAGCCTGCTTGCTGCTGTGGCGGCAGGCCCGCCCGGAGTTACTCATTCAAAATGGAGGAACAACTGATATTATCAGTGAGCAGTCACCCAGAGATTTATGACACAAGTTCATACTTCAGACAGGAATAAAAAGACCTCGCTTGGAAGAGTGTCGGTGAGGAGATTGGGCTACCTGGTAAGTTGTAAATACACATTTCACTTTTGAGTCACGTACACGTTTATCGACCCGCAGCCTTCCCGCGACGCTGACCTCTACGCCGCTGTTCTGCTCTCCAGAGCAAATACAAAGCGGTAGCTCTCTCGATGAACGCACGATCAACATCAGCCATCTTGCAAACAGACAACCGCCTAGCACTTGCCCCTCCCACAAGAAGCGGATTTCGCCTCGGACGCGCGTCAATTTCGCTTCAAACACTTGTTTTTTACGCGCGTCTATTTCGCTCTAGACGCGCGAATGCATTCAAAATGTTCAAGCGGCAAACTAGACGCGGTAGACGCGAATTTGACGCTCTATTCGCGTTTGGTGTGAACGCAGCATAATGGATCATTTTCTGAGTGCACTTATCTGAAGCACACGCACACAGCTGTCAGACGTTCTTCCACATTTTTTGTTTTGTTTGAACTGTCAAAAACACACAGTTCACATAAACACAGTCAGTTATGTCTATGAACGTAAATAGCAGGCAACGTTACAGAAATCGTATGTGTATATTAGATCTGTGGCGCATTCCCTTCAAAAATAAAATTCACTGCGTTCGCTCAGATGTCAGTAAATGAAGACTGAAAACAACAAAACATCTCAATTACTTACCAGACATTGTTGTCGCTACAGCTGCTCTACCGTGGAGAAAATGGCAGACAACGTACAACTCGCTGAGGGCGGAAACCATGGTAATACAGGACTGTCAATCAGTGGCCATGGGCGGGGCATAAGTAATGTGACTTCACATTACTCAGAGAATCCAAACAGCTTGTCTAATGAGACTGCTTTGGTTTAATGGGGATTTTAAAGGTGACTTAGAACATCTTTTTAAAAGATGTAATATAAGTCTAAGGTGTCCCCTGAATGTGTCTGTGAAGTTTCAGCTGAAAATACCCCATAGATTTTTTTTTATTCATTTTTTTAACTGCCTATTTTGGGGCATCATTAAATATGCGCCGATTCAGGCTGCTGCCCCTTTAAATTCTCGTGCTCCCCACCCCCGGAGCTCGCGCTTGCCTTAAACAGCATAAACAAAGTTCACACAGCTAATATAACCCTCAAAATGGATCTTTACAAAGTGTTCGTCATGCAGCATGTCTAATCGCATAACTATGGTATTTATTTGGATGTTTACATTTGATTCTGAATGAGTTTGAGGCTGTGCTCCATGGCTAAAGCTAACATTACACACTGTTGGAGAGATTTATAAAGAATGAAGTTGTGTTTGTGAATTATACAGACTGCAAGTGTTTAAAAAATGAAAATAACGACAGTCGTCTCCATGAATACAGTAAGAAACGATGGTAACTTTAACCACATTTAACAGTACATTAGCAACATGCTAACGAACCATTTAGAAAGACAATTTACAAATATCACTAATATCGTGGATCATGTCAGGTATTATTGCTCCATCTGCCATTTTTCACTATTGTCCTTGCTTGCTTACCTAGTCTGATGATTCAGCTGTGCACATCCAGACGTCCTGCCCTTGTCTAATACGTTGAACATGGGCTGGCATATGCAAATATTGGGGGCGTACATATTAATGATCCCGACTGTTACGTAACAGTCGGTGTTATGTTGAGATTCGCCTGTTCTTCAGAGGTCTTTTAAACAAATGAGATTTATATAAGAAGGAGGAAACAATGGTGTTTGAGACTCACTGTATGTCATTTCCATGTACTGAACTCTTGTTATTCAACTATGCCGAGGTAAATTCAATTTTTTATTCTAGGGCACCTTTAAAAAAAGGAGTGGATGGATTTTTATCATTGTAGGGTGGTTGTGTTCACACACTGCTAACACACATTTATATCCAAACACCTTGTAAAAGTGGATTTAGCATAATAGGTGACCTTTAAGGAATTTCAAGGAATGTACATACAGGGAGTGCAGAATTATTAGGCAAGTTGATTTTCTGATCATATTTTTTTCCCAAGCACATTTTACCAATTCCAATCCACATCAATCTTAATAACTACTATTAATATTGTTTTTAATCATTTATAAGTGATATATAATTGTTCATGAAGGCTGGAAATGAAAAATGCCTTATATTCAGGTGTGCAGAATTATTAGGCAAGTTTTCTTTTACAGGCAAAATGAGCCAAAAAAGAGATTTAACTCAGACTGAAAAGTCAAAAATTATTAAATACTCATGAGAAGGACGCAATACTAATGCAATACTAGAAATTGCAAAGTTAAAGCATGACCAAGGGACAGCAAAATGCTCATTGGGTCAGCGGGGTCAGACAAAAACAGGTGGAAAAGAAAAGACACGTTAACTGCAAAATAATTAAGAATTATGTGTGAAACCATCAGGAACCCTTTAGTCTCCAGCGCCACCATTTTCCAGAACTGCAACCTACCTGGAGTCTCCAGAAGTGCAAGGTCTCAGGATCTCAGAGACTTAGGTTAGCTAAAGAATCCTAAAAAATGACCCGCACTTGATAAGAATCACAAGCTGAAGTGTTATAAAATACATGAAGACTGGGTTTTTATAGGCTTTATAGACAGACAGCTTGAGAGTGACTCCTGAAGGACCAGCACCACATCCTCTTGTACCACTGTTTGAAGAATTTATCTTCCAGAATCTGGCAGTAAGTTTTGGAAGATCATTTTTAGTCCATCTCTGCAAGACAGACATTTCAGGATAAGAGATGGACTAAAAGTGAACTCAAACACCTTACTGCCAGATTCTGGATAAATTCTTCAAACAGTGGTACAAGAGGATGTGGTGCTGGTCCTTCAGGAGTCACTCTCAATCTGTCTGTCTATAAGGCCTATAAAAACCCAGTCTTCATGTATTTTATAACACTTCAGCTTGTGATTCTTATTAAGAGCGGGTCATTTTTTAGGATTCTTTAGCTAACCTAAGTCTCTGAGATCCTAACACCTTGCACTTCTGGAGACTCCAGGTAGGTTGCAGTTCTGGAAAATGGTGGCGCTGGAGACTAAAGGGTTCCTGATGGTTTCACACTTAATTCTTCACCTTAATTCTTAATTATTTTGCAGTTAACATGTGTCTTTTCTTTTCCACCTGTTTTTGTCTGACCCCGCTGACCCAATGAGCATTTTGCTGTCCCTTGGTCATGCTTTAACTTTGTAATTTCTAGTATTGCATTAGTATTGCGTCCTTCTCATGAGTATTTAATAATTTTTGACTTTTCAGTCTGAGTTAAATCTCTTTTTTGGCTCATTTTGCCTGTAAAAGAAAACTTGCCTAATAATTCTGCACACCTGAATATAAGGCATTTTTCATTTCCAGACTTCATGAACAATTATATATCACTTATAAATGATTAAAAACAATATTAATAGTAGTTATTAAGATTGATGTGGATTGGAATTGGTAAAATGTGCTTGGGAAAAAAATATGATCAGAAAATCAACTTGCCTAATAATTCTGCACTCCCTGTATTAAAAGTAGGGCTTTACATTTAATCAAATTCAAATCATGATATTTGGACTAGTGTCTGTGATTACTAAATCACATTATTAAATAATATGAAGCCGACATGATCCGTGTGTTTTTGTCTACTGCACATACTCACAGAAACTCATTACAAACCACCAAAATAAAAGTTCAGTTTAATGTGAAGAAATTACGACAGAAATGTATTACTACTGTGTAGTAAAATTCGCTTTTTAATAATAATAATAATAATAATAATAGTTAATAATAAATAATAACAATACAATTTACAAAAACAAAAAAATTATTCTTAAGGAATATCTCACAACTAAAAGATTTTTTTTTCAATCCTTGCTGTAATTTTAAGTAAAAGTCCAGACATGCAGCACTTTATTTTACACAAAAAAAGGAGTTGGATTACATTTTTAAAGATTAATTAAACCAAAGTTTTATAAGTTAATTTGTGTTAAATCATACAACACAGAAACCAGAACAAAATAAACCAGACAACAAAGAATTTAGGGGGAAAAATATTTATAATTGGTTTTCATAGCACTCTAAAAGTATCAGAAGATATTATTACCAAATAAAATGTTTGGCTCTGGAAAAGTTATGAAAATTAATTAATTGATTTTGTTTTTAATTAGTATATTTATTATGCTTAAATATACATAATTCTATCTATAACTTTAGAATTGATAACATTATGTACACTTATAGCTCTGCTCTAAAATATTTAATCTACTAATATTGGTCTTGTAAAGAGAAAAGGCCCGTTCTCACCAAGGACGATATCTATAACAATAAAGATATAGTTATAAAAATCATTCTAAATAGAAAAGAATAGCTCAGTCCACACAACACTATAACGTCACAGAGAAATGCTATTGTTGGAATCACTGTCAGAGCTTTTTTTTCCCAGATGATTTTTTCCCCCCCAGAATCTGTCTTGAGCTTGAGCATTTAAAGTGACAGACGACGGATGCTGATGTAGTTATCGTTATAGTTATCTTTATATTATAGTTATTATTGAAAAAGGCATGGAAAATGTATATATAAAAAATCGTGTCATCTAATTGGTCAAAAAGTTTATTTTTTTCACAATATTTTTCCACTATAAATTACTAAAATTAAGTAGTCCAGATGACCTCCTTTTGGGGATCGAGACCCAGATTAGGAAACCCTGATGTAATTACAGTCATTGTTTTAATTTTATTTTTACACATTACTTAAAAGTGTTTCATTTGCATAATTGCATTGTAAGGTTCAAAATAGATGCTGCCAATGGACATGAGTTGAGGCTAATGGAAATATGTTCTTGTTTTCTAACAGTGTGATCCAGCGTTACTCCCTGAGCCCAATCACGTCATGCTTAATCATCTGTATGCTCTGTCCATAAAGGTAAAAAAGCAACTTAAAGAGCTCTGTGAGATGAACCGGTATTTATTTCAAGTCTGTTCTGATGACTCTGTATCTCGTCTGGTTGTCTGACAGGATGGCGTAATGGTTCTGAGTGCCACCCACCGGTATAAGAAGAAGTATGTCACAACCCTGCTGTACAAGCCAATCTGAGAAACATGGCCATTTCAAACACACAATTTATGTGACCTCATATATATCTTATATAGTATGTATTATTGTAAATAGGGATGCACAGAGATGCACTTTAGAGATAAAATCCCACCTTATTGGGTATAGACTAACCAGAAACATAGAAATAGCTTAGAGGTACAGGACATATCTGTACTTTTACTTTTACACTCTTAAAAACCATTACTCAGTGGAACTGGGCCAAATTGACTGAATCTAAACCAGTATATGGACAAGAAGAGGCGATTTTGAATGTGAAAATGAGTGTAAATAGAGCTTGACATGTTTATTATTTAGTTTAGTTAAGTGTTTAAAAATTATATGGTTGTGTAGCTAAATATGAATATATTATTAGGAAGCATATTGATTATCAGCCAGAAAAGGCCCTGTTATCAGCAGTTTGTGTTGGAGACCCAAATATAGAAAAACTGCAGGGTTTGAGAAAATGTTTCACTCAAGAAACTAAATCCATTTTTTTTCAATTTCATGAAAAAGTTGTAATCTTTTAAATCCATCTTTTAATCTTCTACATTTTTATTAGAACAGAACAAATAAATATTGCAAATATCTTGATTTAACTTTTAATCTGTCTTATGTTCTTTGAAATTATCACTTTTAATAAATGATTCCACCAATTTTGGTTCTGTTTCATTATCGCATTTACAATGGCAGGGTGGATCGAGTTGTGGCAATTTTATGCTCTTGAAACCATGAATGCCCTTCATTCTGGCTTTGGACATTCTGGGTAAGTTCTGCAGCATATGCAAATTCTCGGGACCTTCCAAAAATACTTGAAAGTCATCAGTATATTAGGTAGACCAAAATATCAAAGACCAAAATATATTCATATTAATATATGAATGTATATTCTTTAAAATCAAGCTTGGTTCCTTGAAGAACATTTAACATCCATGGAACTTTTCCATTGCACAAAAGGTTCTTTATAGAGAAAAAAAAAAAGTTTTTCAGATTATTAAAATATTTTTCCCACTAAGGAAAAAAAGTAAAAAAAATAATAAAAAGTTTGGCATCACTGAGAAAAATTAGGGGGTTAAACCTTTTTTTTCTTTTTTAAAGAGTTTATAAACCATTCGAGAACTGATAGAGCATCTCTTTTAGTAGCATCTATTTCAGTTGAAAGTAAAAAGGGGTGTAGGAACGCTATGAAAAGTTTTCAAGGGCACTTACGGTTGTCATAGTTGTTCATAGTGTGATGAACAACACCTGGGCAAACTGACTTCATCCACTAAAAAGCACTTTGAGCCAGTGATTAAAATTAATTGTGCATTTCCAACTCTGAAAAAAGAAGTTAGATAAAGCACAATTTGTTTGCAGATGCCATGGTATTTGATTTCTAATGCACTGAAATGCATGCATTAACTGACTTAAGTGTTTAAGTACTCTATAGGGCCACTATAATCCTTCTCCGTGATGATGTTGAGGATTATAAGCCTCTGGTTATCATTCACTGGTTAATAAGCATTCTTACATTTGATAAATTTCTTCCACAGATGCTGTCAAATTCATCACAAGATTATGCAATGCATAAATGCTAGTCCATCCTGGACCACCCATACAATACCCTATGCCTACAACTGTGACAAGCCAGGAAAGAAGGTCATTGCTTGGCCTACTTATCACATTGTTAGTGAGAACAATATGTTATTACTCAGTAGTTACTCATAACTCATGTAATTACACGGTCATAAAAAGGCTTAAGTAAATTACAACCATAATGTGTTCTGGAACTTCTAGCACAGAAGATGGATATAAATTACTAATTTTTAGGTCACTCATGACGCAAGGTGCTCAGTGCAGACAGGTCTGTCTACAATGTAGGTGTATTTCAAAAAAGAAAATTACACTTTATAGGAATGCTGATGCAAAACCTCCAATCAGGCTACATGAATGCTGGATTATTCATTGTTTGTGTGCATGTGTGCGTGGCTTAATAGCACAAATTAAAAATTTTGTCAGTAAATAGGATCAATATCTTAACAATGTTCTTGACAAAATATGGCAACGCTTTAAAATAAGGTTCTATTTGTTAACATTAGTTAACATTAATTAACATGAACTAAAAATGAAAAAAATCTTTCAGAAGCATTTATTTATCTTAGTTGATGTTATTTTCAACGTCTGCGTCAACATTATTAAAATCAAGTTGTATTAATTAATAGACTTGTGCTAACAATGAACAATTTTTATTAGCAAATGTTAATAAAGATTAATAAATATTGTAACAAATGCATTGCTCACTAATGTTAGTTCACTTTAACTAACAGCATTAACTAGTTCAGCATTGACTAATATTAACTAACTGTTGACGGTAATGCATTACAAGTAAAGCCGGACACACATTTAACTAGCTAAAACATTCTAAAACTGCTCAACACACAGCGATTGTTTCCTGCGACTGAAGCAGATTTAAATACTTTAAATCTGCAAGCTACTTTTTCTCATTTACTTGTACAAAAACAGATTCAGTGTTCCTCAAAATTAATAAAAACAGTGAAATACTTCATGTATTTAATCTCACTTTAACCATAGTGTGTTTGCTGCTGACATTCGATGATCCTATTCAACCATACCAATAAACAAAAATGACTTGATAAGCATTACATTTTGTGTATCATTATTTTACTTTACTTATTTTTCTGTAATCCAGAATGGCAGCAGAGCTGAAATGTTTGTTTGAGCTGCGCCCTCACTTGTACATGCGTGGATTTGGTTTCCTTCAGCCTCATTTAACTTTTCGCTCACTCCAGTAAAGCATACGCATGGTCTAGAGCAGGGGTGGATGTTGGTCCTGGAGAGCCACAGTCCTGCAGAGTTTTGCTCCAACCCTGATAAAAACTCACCTGCCTGTAGCTTTCTAGTAACCCTAAAGACATTGATTAGCTTGTTCAGGTGTGTTTGATTAGGGTTGGAGCAAAACTCTGCAGGACTGGCTCTCCAGGACCGACGTTGGCCACCCCTGGTCTAGAGTGTCCATACGGTGTGCACATATTTAATATGTTTTATAGTTTATTTTTGTATAAATCCCAGTATGTGCGTGGAAAATTTGCGCACACGCATTTCAATGCCTTTTTTTTACATCAGGACCCATTAGGTCAGTAGGCGGAGAGAAGGTGGTCTTTTGTGGCTGTTCGAACACATTTGACCATATGAGCCACGTTCGACCAATTGGTAGCCGAAAATGCATTCAACTGGATTGATTTCGTAGTGGAAACGCTCATGTGGTTGAATGTGTTCGAATAGCCGCTAAAGACATTATGGGAAGGGCGCTACCCAGATGGGATTTCAACTTTGTCGGCTGAATTCCCAAATATGGTCTGAAGACTATAAATGTACCAAGCACAATGTTCTCTCACCATTCCTGATTTCTAACATGCACCCACTGCATTCGGCCAGTCTTGCGGCTGTCAGAGCAGAAACAAAAGCTGATGCTTTCCATATGTTTTTCTGTCATCTCCGGTAGCTTCCATATGTAAATTGTGTGAGCTTATTTTGTCCATTAGATCAAAAGATCTGAAAAAACCCCATACATTTACCCACCTATAGACCCTCCCCTTGAAGAAATCAGGACAGAAGTGGTCAAAAGTGGACAAAAGAGACGGATTCAAGAGACGGATTCTAGAGACGGATCGACCAAAAATGCAGGTTAACACCAGGTGGAAACAGGGCCTATATGAAAGCAATCTGGTCAAATGCGTTTTCGACTATATCTGGAAGTGTTAGATCGTGGACCAGTTCAAAACTTTTTAGACCCCGTTTAAACCTGCATTTAGCATCATCCACATATTTTTAAGAGTGTATATTAAGCTATTTAAATGTAAATAAAAAATAATAAAGAAATTCATATCTGACAAAATAAATAATTGAATATTTGTCTACAAAACATTTCTTTATCGTCACGCATATAGCCAAGCATAACCTTTATATCAAAGGTATAATGAGAAATACTGTATAAATTTAGTCAAATTTGTCCAAACATTTGGTTGATGTACTGTATAGGTGTCATTTAATTATGTTTTTTGATTCATATACAGCTGCTAAATTTTTCTTTGACAAGAAATCAGTGCTTTGTGCATGCACATGGTAAACAAAAAATTAATACCTTTCACATTGGATCTGTTGGCTGAAAGCTTTCACTTTTAACAGATGAAATTGTGTTTCAAATTTTGTTCAGAAAAAATGTCAGTACCTCACCACTATACAAGATTTGGGACTCAGTGTACCAGACGTCCTCCTGACACCTGCTGAAAAGCACAGACAGGGAACGACCTGATTATGGATGTCCTTGTCCTCTATTTTCTGTGAACCAATAAGACATATGAGAAGTTATCCTACAACTTCTCATAGGCCTAAGTATTAAGTAAAGAGGTAAATATGATCTGTTTCAAGGTTTAACGTCTGGACATAATCGTCATAAGCCATTTACACATGCAATTAATGTCTTAAAATGCTCTTAAAGAGCAAAAACAGCAGACATCAAAATCAGCAGGAATGTCTGGATTCCAGAACATTCAAACCCTTTGTTTTCAGATGTTTTAAATGTTTCTTTAAATGCTGTGTCACAGGTCAATTTGTCAGAAGTGTCTGCCAAGGACATAATTTGCTTGAAGCCATCTGTGATTCATTTAAAATTGAAAGTGTGAGGTTTAACTTGAGGAATCCTTTTATCTTCAGTGTAAAATCAGGTTAGTAAGTCTGTGGATGTCGGTCAAACTCTGGATATCATGCATTGGTAAAGCTAAAATTAAATGTTGCTTGCTGCTTGTTTTCCAGTTCTGAGGACATTTATTGAGATATATTTTGTGTACTTTTGTGAACAATTACGGTTAACAAATTCTTAGGTTCCATCATAGCTGTTGTAATCTAAAGGTTCACCACTAGGAGACGCTCTAATAAACTTTATCCATATGAAGGTTTTAAGGAAGGTTTACAATCTCGTGCAATATTTAGGCCTAACTTATTGAAGAAAATAACATTTATCCATTCAGCATTGTCATGTAATAATTTATTAAAAGCAATGATGTGATAAAAATGAATTAATTGCAAACAATGGTCTGACATATTTGTTTGAACTTGCAAAGACTAAAAAATATATCTACTTTTAAACTAAACAAGATTATAAACTACATTTTTTTTCAAGAAGAGATTGTGAGGCAGAAATGCAGTTAACTAGATATTTCTGATAACTCTGTCTTGAAATGGAGTCAAGATTCTTGAGATTTTGGTGGGACCTATGCTTGATTTCACACATCAACCTGACAGATACACGTCATGAACTTTACCTTCGTTTTAAGGTATTCTCCAGACATTTTTTTCAAAGATTTATAAGTGCTAATTTTAATCGTTCATTGATTAAAATATGTTGATTATGCTAAGAAAATCTATGCAACTTTTAACAGTACAGTTTGAAAACCTTCTTGATTATTGCAAGATACTGCCAAAAACATTATTATTATTATTATTATTATTATTATATAGATATTATTATTCACTTTGGTAACATTTTAAACTTGGTTTGATTAGTTGCAAGATTGCATATGTGTAGCATTAATGAGATTAGCCAGGTCAAGCTGTATTACCATACTGTCCAGAACTAAATGTCCTGACCTTCAAAAGAATGTGAATTTATGAATAACCTTTCTATCTGCGTCAGTGGCATTCTAAAGGAGGGTGAATGTATGAGTTTCTAATAGAAAAGGTGGAGAAGAGGCAGTTCTCCAGCAACAGACAGAAAATAGAAATGATACCATCCCATAACAAAAACACAAGGCAAGGCCAACATATCAGAGAGGAAAAATGTGTTCCCTAGCAACAATTTCTGACTCATATGACTCTCCTTCAGTTTGGCCATGGACAAGTATGACAAAGTGCTTGATTTATGTGCACATTGATTAATTTATCATTGCTATTATATAATATATATCGGTAAGATTTTAATGTTTTAAAATAGGTTTTGTCTGCTCACCAAGGCAGCAATTACTTAATTAAAAATACAGTAAAAACAGTTGATATATATAATAAAATTCATCAAAAAAAAATCCTGAAAAAAAAAAAATTGTACACAATAAATGTTTCTTGAGCAGTAAATCATCATACTAGAATGATTTCTGATGGATCATGTGACACTGAAGACTGGAGTAATGATGCTGAAAATTCAGCTTTGCCAACACAAGAATAAATTACAATTTAAAATATTTTCAAATAGAAAACAGTTATTTTAAATTATAATAATATTTCACAATATTACTGTTTTTACTGTATTTTTAATTAAATAAATACAGCCTTGGTGAGCAGACAAAACTTCCTTTAAAACCATTAAAAATCTTACCGATCCCAAACTTTTGACCGGTAGTATATATATTACACACACATGTTATAAATTAACGTATTTATAAAAAGATATATAAAAGATAGATTTATTTATTTATATTTATTAAAAGTTATAATATATATATATAAATATATATACATAATTTAAATGTATCAATTAATAATTTACTTAATTTACTTCAAATAATAAATTTCTTTTATTATTTAAGTAATGCATTTGAAAATTCTAAAAACATTGCATGTGTCCTTGGCGTTTCAGTAATTCTTTGACTACCAGGTGTTACAACGTGACACATTTTGTATTGGCAATATAATACATTACCTCCTGTGTCAAAGAACGTGTGTAGCCTAAAGGACATACCAAAAAAGAAAAAGTGCTTTCACTGTTCCGTTCCTCTGCCCCTCTCCTTTCCTGTTTGCGTCCATGACAACAAAGCCCCCAATTCCCTTGTGCTATCAGGTTACTGAATCTGAACACGTGAGATTGTCTCTTCTTTTCTTAGAAATTCCTAAAGTACAGAGAAGCCTCATTCAGGGAATCATGTTTGCCAAGAGCAAAAGAAGATATGGCACTAAGCCAGAAGCCTTTGGGGAGTTTAACTAAACTCAGGGAACATCAACATCCCAGCATGCACCTATGATCTTCCCAATACACCTGAGAATCATCAGCAATTTTCCTCCTCTCCCGAAGACATAACGTAATATATCATTCTGTCAGAATGAAGCCCTGTCTAAGAACAGTATTACACATGGTATCTGTGCAGCTGGTGCTAAGACACCATATGATGATGAGTCATATAATATTTAATAAGGCAGTCCACACAGAGGGCGAACATTTAAAAATGCAAGCTGATTGGGTGGGGAAACGCTTTGAATTACATAAATCACCTTAGATGGCAAGGGAGAGGTGTGAATGTCAAACTGTCACACAAAGACATTCCAGTCTGCCTGCTTCATAGGCTGAATAAACCGCCAAAACTTGTGTTGAAATCAGAGTTCAGGGAGGTGGAGGAATGAGAGAGGCTTTCCTTGACATGACTGTGGTATCTCGGGACTAGAAAATTAAAACGACATAATGGTTGAATGAGAAATGAAGCATTATGGAATGTTTTGTATGATGTGATAACGTCTTCCAGATAGTACACACACTGTTTGCATGCAGCATTGCACCATATAGTCGTCCCTGCTGTGGGAAGAAATGACGTATAGTAATATTTCATCATGCAGATGATGGCTGATCCCCGTCGACAAACTCAATTACACACAATGAGAGCAGACGAGATGTTTGTAGGTAGGAATGCGATCTGTTCCCAGTCATGAATCCAGCTGCTGCTAAGACATCATCATATGAATCAGAGGTTTAGCATGAGAGGATGAGATTACACAGAGAGATTACATACAGTGTCCAAATCCACAAATCTCTGTTGAGCATTCTTACACTACCGTTCAAAAGTTTGGGGTCAATTAAATATATCGAATATGCTGATTTGTATGGAAGAGGATTAGGGCCAAGCAATAATAAAAAAATAAAACCATCTCAAGATTAAACTTGTTAAATTTTGAGAAAATAGTCGAGATAAAATGTTGAGAATAAAGTCATTAAATTACGAGAAAAAAGTCGTTAGATTATGAGAACAAATTCGTTAAATTATGAGAAATTTATGAGTTCTCGTAATTTAACGACTTTTTTCTCATAATTTAATGACTTTATTCTCAACATTTTATCTCGACTTTTTTCTCGAAATTTAACAAAATTTTTCTCATAATTTAACGAATTTGTTCTCGTAATTTAACAATTTTTTTCTCGTAATTTAATGAGTTTATTCTCAACATTTTATCTCGACCTTTTTCTCGAAATTTAACCAGTTTTTTCTCGTAATTTAACAAGTTTATTCTCAACATTTTATTTAGACTTTTTTCTCGAAATTTAACAACTTTAATCTTGAGATGGTTTTATTTTTTTTATTATTGCTTGGCCCTAATCCTCTTCCGTAGCTGCTCAAGATATATTTTTTATTATTAATAATAAAAAATATATGTATTTAAAACAAATATTAATATTAATGTTATGCTGCTTATTTTTTTTTTTTTTGTGTGTGTGTGTGTGGAAACCATGATGTTTTTTCAGGATTCTTTAAACAGAAAAAATAAAATAAAATTCTTCTTGTAACAATGCCAAATTCTTTACTGTCACTTTTGATCAATGCATTTCTTGCTGAATAAAAACTATTAAAAAACGTTATGAACAGTAGTGTCGCATAGGTTGATTTTTATTAAAACTCTTTTTTTCTATATGAGTTACTTTTTACCATGTTTGATAATTTATTGTTACAGCTTATTTTTGAATGTTTTATTTTTATCATTTTTATTGTTCCAGACCTAGTTTTCAAGGACACGTTCACACAGCAGCAGAATACGGTTGTCAGTCCTGTAGCTATTTGAGTCCGTATACCGTTACGTTCACACACAGTGCATTAAAACTACAACCGCTTTCTCGGAAAACATGCGTTTTGTCTAGTTGTCTGGCACATCATACAGTGCGAGAGAGCTGGTATGCTAAGGGGTTTCGTGTGTGTGGTTTCACTTTCGGTAACTGCGATGATGATATGAGCTGTGTGTCATCTGAAGGTTTTAGATCCAGTCACTGTTCTTCACCTGAGCGGCTCCCATCAGTTTCTGCTCTATGCCAAAGAGCTTAGAACCCAAGAGGCGACACTTTGAAACTTTTTGGCTAACAGCCACTAGATGGCGCTCCGGTAGTGCGGCCGCCATTATGGGGTGAAAATGCCAACTGGACCACAGAATCCTTCACATCTTACGAACTTCACTGCCAAATCAGAAGCGCAATGGAACAGTTTTTTAAATTAAGTCACCAGTAAATTGTATGGCTCCTACAGTAAATGTTGTATTGTCTTATATATGTTTTATTTTACCAGTTGTGGAATCCAACCATTCATTCATCTGAGGTTACGTAGTTAGCCTACTTTATTATTTCCATTTTATGCAACTTTACACATTTATTAATAGTAAATTAATATTTAATAAATTTAAGATCTTCATGTTTGCAGTGAACAATATATTGTAGACCTAGTGGAGTAATAGTAGCCTAACAATATTTAGGTCTGAATTGAAATAAGTTATATTGTACATTTTAATGGATCACGCTACAAACATAATGATCTTATAATACACGATGCATTGTTGTGTCCGTTATCGCATAATTCCTTTAGGACACTTTTGCTTTAACAGACATTAGACAACACTGCAAAATCAAGCTGTTATATTCATATATTTATTGTCCAACATTCCCATTTTTTTCTGATGCATGTCCTTAATTTAATTTCATATGTTGGTAATTCAGTGTTTATAAGCCTTTTAAAGATTTTTAACCCAAACTGACTGGGTTTCTAGAAAGCAAAAAGGTTTTGTGAAAAAAAGTGGAAGACTTAAACACAAAGTGTGTAAAATAAACTGTTAAAAGTATTTGATGATCACTAGTGATAGTATTTTATTCTGTGTTGTCATCATTCAGGTTGGATTTCAGCTTTAATGTACGATTTTTTTTTAACAAAGCAGCCGATATCGCCATAGAAACTAGTGGAATGACGACTTGCTTTCACCCCAAAATGGCAGAAACGCAGGGCTGCTGCTGGGCGCCGGTGTTGCAATGGAACGTTCTATTTAGTGTCGCTTCTTGTTTGTATACAGGTGCTGGTCATATAATTAGAATATCTTGAAAAAGTTTTTTTTTATTGTACATTTTTTTATTGTAAATTATTTTAAAAAAATGAAACTTTCATTTATACTAGATTCCCTACATGTAAAGTAAAACATTTCAAAAGTTTTTTTTTTCTTTTTTTTTTTTTATTTGTTGATTAGAGCATACAGCTAATGAAAGTCCAAAATCCAGTATCTCAAAATATTAGAATATTTACATTTGAGTTTCATTAAATGACCATCCCTACAGTATAAATTCCGGGTATCTCTTGTTCTTTGAAACCACACTAATGGGGAAGACTGCTGACTTGGCAATGGTCCAGGAGACAATCATTGACACCCTCCACAAAGAGAGTAAGTCACAGATGGTCATTACTGAATGTGGTGGCTGTTTACAGAGTGATGTATCAAAGCATATTAAATGCAAAGTTGACTAGAAGGAAGAAATTGGGTAGGCAAAGGTGCACAAGCAACAGGAATGACCACAAGCTTGAGAATACTGTCAAGTAAAGCCGATTCAAACACTTGGGAGAGCTTCACAATGGGTAGAATGAAGCCGGAGTCAGCGCATCAAGAGTCACCACACTCAGACATCTTCAGGAAAAGGACTACCATGCCACTTCTGAAACAGAAAAAACGTCAGAAGCATCTTACCTGGGCTAAGGAGAAAAAGAACTGGACAGTGAACAGTGGTCGAAAGTCCTCTTTTCAGATGAAAGTAAATTTTGCATTTCATGTTGAAATCATGGTCCCAGAGTCTGAAGGAAGACTGGAGAGGCACAGAATCCAAGCTGCTTTAAGTCTAGTGGGAAGTTTCTGAAGTTAGTAATGATTTGGGGGGCCGTGACGTCTGCTGGTGTTGGTCCACTGTGTTTTATCAAGTGCAAAGCAAATGCAGCCATCTTCCAGGAGATTTTGGAGCACTTTATGCTTCCATCTGCTGACAAGCTTTATGGAGATGCTGATTTCCTTTTCCAGCAGGACTTTAGCACCTGCCCACAGTGCAAAAACCACTTCCAAGTGGTTTGCTGACCATGATATTACTGTGCTTTATTGGCCAGCCAACATGCCTGACCCCTGAATCTATGGGATATTTTCAAGAGAAAGATGAGAAACAGTCGATCCAACAATATACAGATGATCTGAAGGCTCAGATCAATAAAAAAATGAACTTTTTCACGATATTCTAATTATATGACCAGCACCTTTATTCTTTGTCTATGCACGACTCAAATGCCGTGACACTGCGAGTGCAACGATTAAATGCATCCGGCTGGCGCTTGTTTCCATCGAAGCTGCTGTCGGTTAATTAATTTTGACTGATGAACTCGAGTTGTGGCTCAATTGGGCTCTTGTTGTGTCAAAGCCCAAGTTCACACTGTCAGTTTTTGGGACTGATAACTGCATTTACTTACAGGTGTGAGTCTTGAAATGTCTCGTTCACACAGCAACTTACAGCAACATCTCGAACACTGTCTGTATGAACGTGCAACGAGAGTCAAGCCCATATTCTCTTACTAGTAACCATAACGACAGTGACCAACGTAATATTAAAGATGGCGACGTCCATAAAACTGAAAAGTATTATCACTTTTGACATGACAAGAGACTAATTGAACTGCGACTTCATCCATCAAATCTTCAATAACTAACAGTAGCATGTAAACACACGCTAGCCGGAGTCTTTAAGCGCTGCACATGCGTGTCATGTCCTTTGTGACGTCTTGTGCATGAAACGCCATTTGAATTTGGAAAAGAAACACAAAACTGACGGGAGCCGCACCAGGTGAAGAACAGTGACGGGATATAACTGACTGGATATTCAGATGACACACAACTCACATCTCTGTCGCAGTAAGTTACGTTACCGAAAGCGAAACCACGCAACGCCAGCTCTCTTGCACAGTATGACGTGACAGAGTTGTTTTACCATATAGAGTGCCCCAGGGATGACGCGTTTTTGTAGGCCAACCCGGAAGTTAGCGGCGCATGGGTTCCCTCGACTGAAAGCCTATTCATTTTTCCCATAGACTTTTGGAAAATCGCAGAAAATAAGCTCTGTGTTTAACAAAGGGTTATGACACTTACACGTTTTGTCTATCAAGATAATCTTAATAGATTTCGAAGCCTAAATAAAGTTGTCAGATATAAAAGGCTAACAGTAGGCTATAAACGGACTACAGCACACCATCGTCGCTGATCAACGTCGTCACCACCAAGCGTCCTCAAACTTTATTTAGAAAACAACTCTATTTAAAAACATGCTCACTGATTATGATCTGCGCTGTGTATGAATACTTATCCACTTTTTCATGAGAAATGCTGTCCAAATGTCCCGTTTTTAATGATGACGTCTAAAGTCCCCGCCAAAGGAAGTAGTCCCTTTTAGCAATTTGTTATCAACCGCCGATTTGAAGACGCAGTAAAAGTTTAAAAAAATCACAAGTGGGTTATAACTTGTGTGTTTTATGTCATAGATCAAAACGTGAAAGTATTTAGAGGCTTTGTTAACCACAGACCTTAGGCGATTTAGCAAAAACCCATTCAAAAAACACATAGACTTTACGGCGTTGGAACCGGAAGTCCTAAAATACTAACTCGCTTCCGGGTTTTGCCTACAAAAACGCGTCATCCCTGGGGCACTCTATTAAGGACTCAAATACAGGACCGACAACCGTATTCTGCTGCTGTGTGAATGTGGCCTAAAGAATTTTCAATTTTAAGGACGTCGCATTACTTCGGTCACTGTCGCTATGGTTACTTGTAATTAAGAGAATAAGGGTCAAGCTATTTGAGTTGCTTTGTTGCTGTGTGAACGGGACATTTTGAGACTCACACCTGTAAGTAACAGTACATCCGGTAGTCAGTCCCAAAAATTGACAGTGTGAAGTAGCCTAAAAGTATGAAAATCCATATATATATATATATATATATATATATATATATATATATATATATATATATATATATATATATTCAGAATATTGTTGAGCATAATTTTAAATCAAGCTGAAATTTTGTAAAATTACACAAATTAAGTTTGACAATATTATTTAGCTGTGTGTTATTTAGGTTGCTGATAATGCTAATGTCAGAAAAGTTCTAATTCAGAATATACCAAATATGTATTCGTGATGAATATGGTAGAAATGTCCATGATGTTTTATTGAAAAATGACAGAATTCTTCTGTACACTATACTTTTTCAGTACTTTTAGACAATGTTTAAATGAAAGATGTAAAAAAAAAAAAGAAGTGTTTTAAGTGTGTCCTCGGGACAATATGTGCCGATAACTAAATACACACCCAAACAGAGGATGGCAAGTGAGTTTGTTAGTAGAATGAGGTGGTTGTGGATGCAGGTCAGGAACAGGTTTGTTTCTGACATCATTACAAACATAAACTGCTAGAGGGGGAGACACTTCGGAAATGCATAAATCACCGCAGATGACAAGGGACAGGTGTGAATGACAAACTCCCACAGATACAAGGACATTCCAGTGTGTTCGCCTCACTACTCTGGGCTGAACGAATCGCAATAACTTCAAGGCTGGAGCTGTGGGATGTGGAGAATAGATAGTGGCTTTCCCTGCCTTATACTAGCTGTAACTCGATTCACACCATCCAGGCTCGAAACCTTTTACTCTAATGCCTGCGGTATCTATTTACGCAATATTGCTTCAGTCCGGGTGGCTTGGCCTCACAATGATTCCCCTGTCCCTGTTTTAGAGTGTGCAGGAGACGAAATAGGGAAGACTCGTGTGAAAGGCTTCTCCTTTTCTACTTATAAAGACCACATGTGGGTGGTCCATACGGTGACCATAGATATACCCTTTCATTTCTATGGGCAAAATGAAGGATAATATCAAGTAGCTTTAGCTATTTTGTAAAACCTAAAAAAAAAAGCATTTTTGGGGCTTTTTTGTGGCATATACTGAGATAAAAAAAAAACAGTATATGAATAAGAATATGAAACAAGACAATGAACAGGCTGCAGGAAACCAGAAAAAAAAATTATATAATTATGTATATATATATATATATATATATATATATATATATATATATATATATACAATTGTGCTCAAAATTATTCATATCACAGCCTTCTTTGGTTACCAAGGGTATGACTAATTTTGAGCACAAATGTATATATATATATATATATATATATATATATATATATATATATATATATATATATATATATATATATATATATATATATATATATATATATATATGTATATATGCTGAGCAGAACCTGTAATTTCTGTAAGAATGAATCATATCATAAAAATCATATAGTGAATTCCATCTGAAAGTGAGATTTACAATGGCCTATTCATTCAAATGCCTTATCGCCACATCATCCTTAATCACAATGTCACTTTGACAACTTAAAATTGTTACTTTGACAAATAATAAAAAATCTATTTAATTTTAATAGGATTATTTTAATATGACTAATTAATAATAAATAAATTGTAATAATAAAATTGCAAATTGTAATAATAATAAATTGTTCTATTTCATATTTTTACTATATTTTCTTTCTCTCTCTCTCTCTCTCTCTCTCTCTCTCTCTCTCTCTCTCTCACACACACACACACACACACACACACACACACACACACACACACACACACACACACTAAATTAAATTAGTAAAGTAAAAATTATATTTATAATGCCACACCCCTTACCATTAGTTGTTACATGTGCTTTGGTGGAAATGTAAATAATGGCGCCTATATTTCTGTATCAAATTGAGCCTGAATCAGACCCAGATGAAGAGGGTAAAGCAGAACCTCTGCAATCGCGGCTTTTAAAGGACATTTATGAATGGTATTTCATTTTGTATTTGCGTCAAAGTGTTTAGATATGCTGTCACTGCTGTTTGTTAGCTTTCAATATACGGTTTTATCACATTTAACACATTTGTATATGCCATGAAGTACCAAACATGTTAGAAACACGTAAATTCATGCAACACTTGGCTAAGTGCTGATTAACGCCACAAAACATGAAGTTGTTGGAACTCAGGCATGCAATGTCCGATTTGCTCCAAACTTCACGTTTGATAATAGTCCTGGCCTGAAGACATCAACATGGCAATATTCAGTTATAGTCAAAGCGCCACCTGTTGGAGGCAGGAAGTGTTTCTCTTGTATTTACTCGCTTACATGCATGTCACCCATTGTTCACTGTTTTCCTTAGGCCACCAAGTGGCAGTGGCCCCGAGTGCGAGGGCCCTTTCACCGCTGCTTGCAGCTTTCTACAAAAAAAAAATTAACAAAATCAAAAATTTGAGCCGGGGATGTTTCAGAAATTTGGTTGATTTGACATGAAATGACCCATTTACTCAAATGCTTTACACCACTGATCACAAGGCCCTGGAGAGCTTCCCTGTTTGTGCTCAGTGAACTTCACTAACAGGCTTGATGTCTGGACCTTTGTCAAGGGATTCCATTACATACAGCATTTCCATTGCATGGTTCCCTTCAGGAAACTTGAGAGAATCCCTAGAAACGTTCCCACCTTTCTCTCCAATATGTTTTGAGTGTAAGAGACTGCTAGTGTGCATGTTCACGTGTTCAGAGATGAGGTGTTGGATGTAGTTCACAGATAGAACAGGTAAACTTCTTACATCATTAAAAGTGCAAACTGGTTTTCATAATACACTCTGAAACACAAGGGACAGATTTGTATGACAGACTCTCACGCCTACAGCATTCCAGTCCTCTGGGCTGGACCATTCTGAGAAAAAAAAAAAAACGATATCACAAATTCAAGGGTGGAGTTGAGGTGGAGAAGAGAACATAGAGTAGTGTTCACTGCCATACCCTCATGCAACTCAACCTCAAATTATTTTGCTTGTGGTATTTAGTTTCTCAATATTGCCCCAGCACAGAACATGTAGGAGAGGAAAGAATGTGAAGGAGGGAAGACCCATTTCAGAGGTATTCTCAGGACATCCATTGCTTAAGAGGACCATAGGGTGCAGCCCTAATTGAATGTATGGTGTGAAGAAATGCACTGTAACAACTGTAAAAAAAAAAAAAAAAAAAAAAGGCTGCAAAAATGCTACAGTAATTATTTCACTGCAAGTTACCTTATATAGAGTGAAAAATTAATTTAACAATAAATTTAATTTTACTCATTTTAAAATTATGCTTTTTGTATTCCAACCCGCCAAATGCGGGTAGATTTCAGCTGTGGCGGGTAAGACAGCCACTCCCACTAGCCACTTTGGCGGGTTGAATATAATTTCAGCCTACAGCCAAATGAAAAATAGCCAAGATCGTCGTATCACAAAATTACAATTCAGTCACAATTCTTTATTGATTAACTTGCGGTTAGTGAAGGCGGGATAGGCGGAATCGCGCTGAATGACACAACAAAAGCGCTCGCGTGCGCGCTTTCTCTGTCGCGCGCGATCAGTTCTCCTTGCGCCTGAATACACGCACATACGGATGTCAAAATGCATCGTGTGGAGTATCTCGCGTGAGTACAGTCGGCTATGGCTTACGGCTAAGTGGGTAAAAACTGGATATGTGTCAGTATATGACGTCCATGCATTCAGCAGCCCCCAAATAAATACCTGTCTGTCATTAATGTTAATCAAACATCAAAAATGTTAAATAAATGTATACATGTATGCTAAATAAACATATGTATCTGAAAGAAAAAATATATTTTTTTAAATTACTATTTGTAATTTGCTTCTAAAATAACTATACATACCTGATATATACAATGTATATAGTCTTGATTTGGGTGGTCAATCTGCATTTGTAAGTTTGAAAGGGTTTTAAATCTTGTAAATCAAGTAAAATGACTCAAAATCAAGTAATTTAAGCATGCCAGAGTCAACTTTAATCATATAAAATGTAATTTCCCAACAGCAAAATTGTGGCCAGTGAAAATGCTGAGTGGCTAGTAACTTTGGAAAACCACTAGCCACATTGGCTGGTGAGCAAAAAAGTTAATGTCAAGCCCTGGATGGGTCCATAACAGGGAATGTTCTCAGAATTTGGGTAACATTCTTGCAAGGTTCTCTCAAAGTTATAAACAAATGTTATTCTAGTAACATTCATGTTCATTCAAAGTTATCTGGTCTTTAATAATGTTCTCAAAATTTTAGCACAAAAAACATTAGAACACATGTGTGCAATGCAGAACCTGATTTCACCAAGTGCAACATGTTCCTGTTCCTCCCTTAGAATGTAGTTCCAGAAACAACAAAGATACTGATCTAGCAATATCTTTTACTGACTGTTGCCTGCATGGCTAATTAAACTTGCACTCAAAAACTTGTTTTGAACTCACTTTTGGTCATTGTAAAGATTCTTTACACGCTGAATCCATAGCAGTTAATGAATAAACATTTGACTCACTGACTGAAGAAACATTCAAAAAGTGGTTCTTATAAATGTCGTTCTTTTAAACTTTTTATACATCAAGGAATCATGTATCATGGTTTCCACAAATATATTAAGCAGCACAACTATTTTCAACTTTGATAATAATAATAAATGTTTCTTGAGCAGCAAATCAGCATATTAGAATTTCTGAAGGATCACGTGACACTGAAGACTGAAGTGATGATCTGAAGCTATAGCTTTTAAATTACATTTTAAAATATATTAGAAAAGAAAAGAGAGTTATTTTAATTTTAATAATGTCTCACATTATTATTGTTTGTACTGTTTAACCTAACAGACCACTAAAACTCTAATAAGAGTTAGTTGACATGTAGTTGCAAATTAATGAGAATTAGCAGAGTTACTAATAGTTGATAAAATATCTAAAGTTGACTATTGAAATAAAGTGTAACCTAATATATTATTTAACTTACATTGTTAATCTGTCAGGAGACAGACATAAAGTCATGTGTAAAGCTGTTGTTGACATTCTCAATAGAACTCAAGGTATGAAATGTTCTATTCCATGAGAACATCTGGAACATTCTTTCACACTAATTGTTTTGCTGGTTGCTAGGTGCGGTTTCAGTTAGATAATAGGCCTGAGGAGTGTCTTGATATAATACATTAAGTTATGAGACCAGTTTAGGCATGAAAAAGCCCTAGGCACATACTAACTTGTACCCAGCATTTGTTTTTGCTACAATGTTGCTAAACAACTCTTGACAGAATGACACAGTTCCTGCATTTTTTTTTTTTTTTTTCCTGCAGTGTAAGATAAATCATGCAAAAAATCATGCAAAAGTTCATGGAAAGCAGTTTCTTTTTAATGAGAGACTTCAAAATAAATACATAATTATATATACATATATACAAAGGATTCTTTTATACTTCACTTTTACATATCAATTTACCTCTTCAGACAAAGGAATCATTGGTATTATTGTATTATTAAGTGTGCAAATTAAAACCAATTCAAACTTATATAAAAGTATCATAGTAAACATTCACATTTCACTTCTTCAGCAGCATGTGCAAACTAGCAAGCACTGAACAAGATAGTCCATTCAAGTAAGTGATATGTACAACAATGGGGTGCAAAAAGTCACTTTTGTACATCATTGAAATCCGATAGAGATCAAGTAGAAATGTGGACGGCACGTGTCTCAGTCCCATCTTAACACAACGGAGCAACATTTGCCATTCTTCCCCAGGTCCTGTGTACCAGACGGTCTGGGTAATGTGGGCCTTTGCATGGCAGGTTTTTCATCATCTGTAGCTCATGACTTCTGACCCCGGGCCATGCAGAAAGACGCTGAGGACTTGGTGTAACGAAGTTCCGCCTGCTTGGTGTCACTAGGCGAGGTTCCAGTGCCAAGTTTTCCACAAAGTTCCGCCTGCTTGGCGTCGCTAGCTGAGGTTCCGGTGCCACATTTTCCACATAAATCTGGTAGTTTTTACCCTTGTTGTTGTCTACAAATTTCATGTTGCTATTGCCGGGTCGGAACACCACTAAGAATTCCACACGCTCCTTTGGGTCCAGCTCAGATGGTAGAGACACATTAAAAGAAAACAAGTCAGTCTCCAAAGTTGCATGTGGTTCCCTAACATAAGTGCATGCAATTTCTTTGTGGCTTCGCCATGAGTCAAAAGTTATGTGGACAACTACAGTCTTGTCGAACTTAATGTTGCAGACCCGTACGGCTCCGCTCAACACCCTATCAGTCAAGCTACAGCTCTCCAACTGTACTAAGGTTTCCTTCAAGCTTGCACGGTCTGCAATAGGCTGTGGGAAACCAAGCTTCAGTCGCAGTCTCACACTCTGCATGGGTGCTCTAGCCTTCACGCTCTCCACTGGTTGTGGGGCATCTTCAGTTTCCGTCTCCGAAGGGTCAGTGGTGAAGATGCGCACGGTGGCAAGAGCAAGACCTTTAGCATCAGCAAATACAACTTGCTTCTTCTTGCGTATTGTGCCGCGGCTGGGAGAGTATGAGGACAGGGAGCTGCTAGAACTGGAGGAAGACAGTGAAGATGATGGGGAAGGAGGTGAAAGTCTGGCTCTTTGAAGCTCTGGTGAGGACAAGTTGGATGAAGAAGACCTGAGAGCGGACATGCCAAGGAGCTGAGACACCGGTGGGCTAACCTGCGCATACATGGCCAATTCCACTGGCATCACATGCTCAGGGAAAGAGTAACTGCTGAATCCATATGGTCTGTGAAAACACACAGGGAAAAAGCGATGTTAGACAATTACAGAGAAGATATGGTTCTTGAAAATACAGAGACATACAATGGGTTCAAAAAATCTGAAATAATATTATCAAATCTAATTTAAACCTGGAAATTCTGCACTCATTTGTTACGAAAAATAATAAATTATATATTATCTATGCACTGTTAAAAATAAAGGTTCTTTAATTCTTTAAAATAAATTTTTGGAACATTTATTTTTAAGTTTGCAAAAAAAACTTCAACAGTTCAGAGTTTTTCAATTAGCATGAATTTAATTCATAATTATAGTATAACATTTATAATACAGAATACGATTTTAAATTAATTTATTTTAAAATTCTAAAAATGCAAAATAAAGAATTTTCACAAGTGATCTCAGACAATGTGGAACAATGTGACAAAGTTTTGTAATCAAATATCAGTTTATTTTATCTTACACTGTAACTTAAGTAAAGCAAATAGATTACTTTCTGTAATATCACATGCATTCTGTTGTTCGCTGGACTACTAAACTTACTTTGTGATGTTCATTTTTGGAGAACAGTCAGGTGAACGTCGGATGAAGATGATTGTTGATAGTGAAATGTCTGCTGGACAAGAAGAAGAAGAAGAAGAAGAAAAACGTAAGTAAAATTTTAAGTAAACAACGAAAGAGTAACGATCTTAGACTTTTGGGTGAATCTACTTAATAAAAACGATTCTTTTTAGTAAAAGTGTCAGGTGAAAACTGTTTACAAACGTAATGGTTAGTAGGTAGCCTCTTCAGTGTTAAAACATACAGAATGATAAAGCCCTTCACTCACCTGTCAATGAAAGATGCGCTGAAATGGATTTTTGAAGTGGTTATGAGAAGTAAACATAACTCTTTGCCATCCAACAAACCTTCACTCTCACCCTACTCAAATGAAAGCATGTGTTTAGCGTTGTGTTGTTTCTCAGGGGTTTTTAAAGTCCTCTCAAATGGGAGGAGCTGATTTTCATTTTCAACGAAAGTAGGCTAGCCTACTGCACACTTCAAGAAGCGTCACGTGTTAGGTTGAGTTATCCGTTCGTTCAAATTAATGTTGATTATTTTCCATTGAATGAGTAACGAGTGAATAAGAAAACAAAACTTGACTTTTCACACTAGTTTATAATTTACTTAATAAGGTCAACAGTAAACATAAATAACAAGAGAATTCTCTGAGTTTATTTATGAACATCATGAACATTTGGAAATATTATTTTAATAAAATATTGAAACAAAAGTGTATGTCCAGTATATTTCTAAATGATAAAATACCTTGAATGCAATTTAAGTTTCTTTGGATTAAAAATGTCAAATTATTATTATGATTTGTACTAAGGAGCTTACACTTTTTTTGCACACTAACAGGGCTGTCACAGGGGTTTCTTGGCCCCAGGCTACCCTCTGTTGTTATTGCAGAAAATATTCTGCAATGTTTTCTGAAAAAACTCCACAGAAACATGAATAATGTGGTGTCACTTCATATTGCGAATATTATATTGCAACATCTGTAAACTAGGAAAAATTGTTCTGTGACTGTATCATAAAACACCAAACAGAAAATATCCCCTACCTGACACACTCATTTAGCTGAATATGTGTGTCTGATAGTGTGTGTTAGGGCTAGTGCCATGGTTGGAAGCCACTGTTGTGAATACTCTTCTTTTCACACTGTCTCTAGTTTAATTTTTTTAATTTGACTACTTAAAAAGTCCAGCACTCAACATGGACCACAGGTTTTAATGAAAATCATCAACATTTTAATAAAAGATTTTTTTTAATTATTATTATTCTACGGTGACCGGGAGGGGACATGTTCGGTTCACGAGAAAAATATCTCGTTCCCTCACCATATGATCTCGAGGCCACGATTTTACATCGCGTGGCCACGACATAAGGATGTCGTTACCTCGACAAAATGATCTCGTGGCCACAACTTATTATCACGTTCCACGAATTAATATCTCGTGGCCACGACAAAACTAAGTGAACCGAACATGTCCCCTCCCGGTCACCGTATTATTCTCATAATTTGACTAAATTATAGCTTTCGTGCTTGGAAATGATATAATAATATTTCAGTCATGACAACTCTCGGAGTGAATTTTTTAACCAGGGGCATGGAATGTATATTTGCTTGATTTTGGCATACAAGGTCTGCTATGCTACTGCTGACCAAATACAAGAATTTGTACAGCTTAGTTAAAAAAAAAAAAAAAAAAAAAAAAAAACAAAACAAAGAATATGCTGATGCAAGAAAATATATAAGAACCCCATAGCAGATCTCTACAGGTGGTGCTGGGGAGGAGGAGGGGTAAACAGAAGTTTTCATAATCACGCAGCAAGGCGATCGCAGGCTAAGGTAAAAATATATGGTTACGGTACATTTTAAAAACTTTATTGGGGTGTGAATTTGTTGGTCATTAAGGACAATGTCACAACAATTGCAACTTTATAAAGTTTAAAATTGATGTAATTTTCACTCAATAAAATGGTTTAAAATTAGTTCATTCTTTGTTTAGATCTTCAGTTAAAAAAATAAATTAATTAATGAACCAACCACTTTGACATGAAAGTGCCCCAAAAGAAACCCATATGTGACTCTTCCATATATGTACATAGTATGTGAAAGAATTCTTTGGCTATATTTAAAACAATGACTGCTCTTGGCTTTTCAGATGCATAATAAGCCAATAGTTTTACACACAATGCATGATTGCATAACATTACATAATTTGTATTAGCACAAACTAAACTATTTTAAAAAAGATAGATGTCATTTTGATTGGATGATTCAATTCTGTTTGGATAAGCTACATTTGAGGTCACTGTAAAATACAGATAAGCATGGACAGTACATGTGTATAATAATATAAATGACTCTGTCCTTTAAAAAAAAAACAAGAAGTCACTTGAGGTCACAAGTAATGGATTGTCATTTTCTAAGAAACACTAAATTTACTTATATTGTAGATCACACGCTAAATAAGACCTGTTGCATATTTGGAGTTTGAAATGAGGTCATTTCAGTTTATAGGCCTATATAAATTTTAGGTGATCTAATGGCAGGAGGATTTGAAAGCAAAGTCCTCCAAATCTCTGGAAAAAAAACCTCGCCCTAATAGAATGAGAACATAGTCTGATGATCTAAACATTAATTACTCTGAATTTTTCCATTGTTTTTCTGCAATTCATGAGGACTGGTTGCTAAGTTTTGATTATATAATAATTGTTAACAAGATTCATGCTCAAATGCAATGCAAACAGTTAATGCTTATAATAAGCTAATATAAATATTTTGATAAATATAAACAGCAAGTCTTACATTGAATTCTTATGTTTGAGATTTTCAAAAGCTCACAGTGGACCCTTATGCTAGCAACGTAAAGGTCACTGATAAAATGTATGCACTGAATGCAATGTAAGTTGCTTAAGGGTACGATTACATGATACTAATGTACTAAAAAGTAAAAGTTTTTCCTTTGCATTTTGGTGTATAGTCGACAACATTGTCAAAACGATTAGCATTCACACAGATCGGCGAAAATGGTCACTTTTTGAAAAAACACTACGCGCCTATAGAGTGAATGCGTAATTCACATGCACATGACATCACTGTTTTCACAAATTCGTATTTTGTAGTTTACATGAGGATGGTATCATTTTCAAAAACTTGCACTTTGAAACCCATTTGCAAAAGTTTGCATTTTCACACCCCCAAAATGCTGTTATCATGTAAATGAAAGGCCAAAAGCCATTAAAAGTTTTACATTTTAGTTGGAAATGGTGTCATGTAAATGGCCCCTAAGATAAAAAAAAAAGAAATGCATGAAAGTAAGTCACATTACTAGGGATTAATTAAATAACAAGCTAATTTCTACAATAAAGCATGTTGATGATATGATAAAATTCACATTTTTCTTTTTTTATTTATATGACACTTGCAAACAAAGTTTCTATTTAACATTTTAAGCATGGATTGGCTGATAAAATCTATAAAAAGAAAAAAAGTCCAAGACCTTTACATTTTTCATATGTAATCAAAGCTGTCAATCAAAGGGTTTTTGGCTAAAATAGGTTGGTATTACAAAGACATTGAGGATAGCTCCACAGAAATATGATTAATGTGGTGTCACTTCATATTGCAGGTATTATTGCGGCATCTGTAAACACGGTGAAATCATCCTGTGACATTGTGTCAGTAAAATGGAAATTTGATACATTGAGCTGAATCAGTGTTGGGAGATATGCTATATAAAACATGCAGCGTTAGTGTTAGTACAGGTCATTGCTGTAAAGAGCCCTCTTCTGAACTGTTTTCACTGTAGGGTTGAATTAGCAACAGATTCTGTCATCTACTGAAGGTTGTTTACTGGAGGTTGTAAGCTAGCATACACCGATCAGACTTAACATTATGACCACCTTCCTAATATTGTGTTGGTTCCCCTTTTGCTACCAAAACAGCCCTGGACTCCACTAGACCCTAGTCTCTTATGCTTACTAAGACTGCATTTATTTGACCAAATACAGTAAAAAAAATAAAATAAAATAAAATAAATCATTACAATTTAAAATAACTTTTCTATTTTAATCTTTTAATTTTCAGTGTCACATGATCCTTCAGAAATCATTCTAATATGCTGATCGAGAAACGTTTCTTATTATCGATTTTGAAAATCGATTATCGATTTTTTTTTTCTTCTGGAAACTGATCATTTTCAGGATTCTTTGATGAATAGAAAGCTTAAAAGAACAGCATTTATTTGAAATAGAAATCTTTTGTAACATTATTACATGTCTTTACTGTCACTTTTGATCAATTTCATGCATCCTTATAAAAAGTATTAAAAAAGTACCATGTATCATGGCAAAAATAGAAAAACAAAATATCTAAATAAAAAACACATATACTGGTTTATGTAATTTAATTTAAAATTTATGCTCACAATTTAGAATAAATAGGTCTTTATTCATGGATTTATGCCTATATATTTTAGGAAGGGGGTTAAGAAATCATCACATTTGAAAAAAAAAAAAAAAAAAAAAAACCTGTTCTGAATTATTTAAAGCAGAAGATGTAGAACCCGTTTGTGGCCATAGCGACTTGCTCTGTAAACATGAGGAACACCTAAGATCCAAGACTGACAATTTTTGAAGAAACATTTAACATAAAATACGAAATTGCATACAGCTGATTTCAAACTGAAATATTTGAAGCAGATTTTCTCATATTCATATTTAAAATGTCCGGCATAACTTGCCTTTATTTACCACAAAACAAAAGCTGTTACTTCAGTAGGTGCGTGTACATTCTTGTTTCATAACATCATAATAGGGATAGTTTAGGTGGATCTTGCATATGGTTGTGCAACCAAGACCTCTAAGTTCTCATCCAACAAGTTTCAGTCACTCCTTATGATCATAGATGATCGATCCTACAGCCTTTGCATGTTATACACAAAAGAATTAAATCGCTCTTTTTGTTTTGTAACCCTTTTGGAATGCAGATCACTTTCAATCCCTAACTGACGTTATGTTGTCATAAGATCTAGATGCCACTTGGTTTGATGTTTTGTGTGTAATAATGACATTGATGAACGGCTAAAAGTGGTTTAAGCGACCAAATACTTTTTGGTGCCACTGTTTGTACGTTTTTGCATCGGTCTATCAGCATAATTAGGTGAGCTTGGTTTTTATGAAACATTCATCATTGTTTTTTTGTGCATCTTGTAATTTCTCTCAGGTTTAGCATCTACTGTATATGTGCCTCCACCTTCCTGCAGCTCTCTGTCTCTCTCTCTCTCTCTCTCTCACACACACACACCTAATAGAAGTATTAATTGGCTGTGTGGACTTCACTGAATCGATCATCTTAGTCTGTAAAACCACTGCATGCGCGCTGATTGAACGAAATCAATAAGGATTGCCTCAGCAAACTCAGGTGATCAATTCTTCTCAACAGGTAGACTGTTGTCTGGGAATTCTCATTTATTGGAAAGGCAGCACTGGCAAAGCAAATGTCACCATCTCTGCTCTCCAATTCCTCTACTAATCTCTGCATTGATCTGTGCAGGAGCTGGACCTTTGTGCACACTTTGATCGGTTTCAGTCTCCCAGTTAGGCTGGTTAGGAAGGTTAATGCTTTCCCTTGTGTTCATGTTGTGCAACTGAAATAAAGACATATTAGTGTCACATTAGTGTTGTGCTATAATGTCATGCACTGCAAAACTTTCTTCTTCTGAAACTACTTTTTATATCAGGTACAGCTAATCAGTATTTCCCTGTTAGAAAAACTTGACAAGAATGCAGCCCAATTTATATAACTAAATAATTAGGCCTTGGTTTATCACTCCTAAATCTGGAATGTGGATGATTATGCAGAACTGGTTGTCTAGGAAGGCATTTTAGGTCAGGTTATGTAAAATTTTTCCCACTTTCTTTTTTTATTGGTAACACAATATCAGGAGTGGTGAATATAAAGTGTCTCAATTAAATAGCTGTAGAGTTAGATCGTTGTTAGTCAGAATTTGACAAAATTTGTTGTGCCCTCAAAATGTCCAAAAAGATTGATTGTTGAATTCGGAAATAAATCCACTTAGTCAATGTGGGCCATGCCCATTGTGTACTGAATGTGTACTGGGAAAAAAAAAAAAAATAAATAAAAAATTATTAATCTGCCAAACTAATCAATGAATCAGAAGTCTTTTAACAGCTTTTAGACAGGTAAGGCAAGGCAAGTTTATTTTATAGCACCTTTCATACACAACAGTAACTGATTAAAAATAGATTTAAAATGTATTAAAACAGTTATAAAACAGATAAAATACAGTGCAATCAGTCGGATGTACAGTAGCACAGTGCTCATTCGGTTTTCATTTCGATTCCAATAAGGTAAAAAACCAAAAAAAAAAAACAAACAAAAAAAAAACCTAAATATCATTCATATCTATTCTTTGTCTTATTGCAAAACATTTCATTGTAGCTGAATACCATGAACAAAAGTCAACAGGCTAAAGAACACTTACACAAGGAACTTTTGGTTTAAAAATAACATGGCAAAAACTAGCCAAACTAATATAACTTACAAGCATTATTAAAGACAAAATAAACACTCAGTAATTAAAAAAAGAGCAAATCACCTAATTAGCAATCGCACAAATAAAAATATAACTGAACAAAGATACGATTGAAAAACAGTGTTTTTTAGATTTTCAGATATTCAGGTACAGAAACTGTATTCAAATGTAAAATACCTACACTTTATAAATAAAATATACATTACAAATACATTTACAAAAGTTATTCAGTCAAGAACAGCAAGTGAATTTTCTCTGCCTTTTGTTGTTTGATTAACGTTATTGAGACGGCAGCAGGAATATTAGGCTGCTATCACTTTAAGAGCTGCACGGATCCAATAGACATGCGTTTTCTTTGTCAACTGTTTACGTTAACTTAAAGGTGGAATGTGTAAATTTTAGGAGGATCTACTGACAGAAATGCAATATAACATACATAACTATGTTTCAGTGGTGTATAAAGACCTTAACCGTTATGTTTTTATTACCTTAAAATGAGCCGTTTCTATCTATGTACACCATGCGGGTCCTTTTACATGTTAAGTCACCATTTTGCACCAGCATGATTCTACAGTAGCCCTAAATGGACAAACCGCTCTACAAAGTGTATTTGATTGCCTAGCTACTCTCTGCTGTCTCAGACTACGACATATTTGTCCTGTTTTGGCCACTGTAGCTTCTCTATATTGCAATTCGCAACCTCACTGCTAGGTGCCGCTAAAATTTACACACTGCACCTTTAAGACATAACCGACGGCGTTTACGAGGATGTTTTGACATTTTTGTGTATATTTGTCTGTTCAAGTGCAAAAAGATGCGGAATGAGAACTCGTTCAGGATATCAGCGCACTATACAGTATGAGAGGCGGCTTTCTGTGCGAGCGCTCTGGATGTAGGTTCAGCGCAGAATACAGTGCGCGGGTCAAAAGTAACTGATTGAAGAGAAATCAAAATTTTAATTTTTATAACAATTATCTGATTCCAGAATTGGAATGGATTTTCGATTCCCAACCCTTTTTCTAACGGACTTGACCCTAATCATCTGAGTGATCTGTTTACATTCAATGAGCACACAGCTATCTGTAATGTAGTGATTTATAAACAAGTAATAGGACTTTAAAGTCAATTCTAAATGTATCTGGAAGCCAGTGTAAAGACCTGAGGAATGGTGTGATGTGTTCAGATTTTCTGCTCAGAATCCTGGCAGCAGCGTTGTGTATGAACTGCAGCCATCTTATGGTCTTTTTTGGGAAGGCCAGCAAGGGGTCCATTACAATAATCCACCCTGCTGGTGATAAAAGTCTATAGTTTCGGATGCCCAGATACTTTTAGAAGAGAATAAGAAAATCTGAGCAAAAACAATAATGCTTCAGCATCTTCGTTGCATGAACCTATAAAAAAGCAAGCCAATGTGTTCACAACCAACAAATGACAATGTGTAACCACATGATGGCAGCAAAGCACCAGGCAACTTTTAAGTGTCTATACTCACTTGCAATCTGCAGTGCAGTACAGGAAACACAATATAAACTACCATTAAACTATATCATCTTAATCAAGGCTTAAATATGCTTACCTATGCTTGTGGAACTGGCCATGCAAAATAATACCTCACAGGAGGAAAACCGTGTTACGTAATCCATTTTTAGAGAATAGATCTGATGGAAGAGTTGATTGATTGCAGCACCCTGTGAAAAGTGGATCAAATCTTTGAGGTTCAGCACAGGTGTGTTTCACAGGAACATCATGGACTGAATTCAAATGCTGTGATAGAACCTGAAGAGTAAGGCTTTTTTTTGCTATTGTCTTGGAAGGTACAACTAGCCTTTTTCCATTTCCTTATTTAACATAAAGGTGGTTATCTTATGTTGGATTTATGCTGGAAAAGCTTTTGCTTGAGACTGCATAATAATAAGAAGCCAATGCAAACAGACACCTGCATTTTCCCAATGTGTGAACTTGACATACCAAAATTGTGTCGCTCTAAGTGACTCCTTAAAAGATAGTAATTCTGGTTAAAGCAGTTTTTGAAGATTTTGAAGCCATCAGTTGGTACATTTGAACCTGCTGAAATGCTAAAACAAAATCCCTTGCCTGTCTTGGTCACAGCTGTGCTGAATCTAGACTGATTGTTTCCCAAAGATGAGACATGTGCCTTTTTTTTTTTTTTTTTTTGCCACATTTGGTACCCCCTGTGCCATATAATCTCACTGTCATTTTTAATTTGAAATGTTACATAAAAACAAAAACAGATATATGACAGATATTTGCATTTAAAATGTCTTTCTATTCCTGGAAACAGACCAAAAATATTAGGTGTGTTCGACTTGAAGTGGCGCAGACCGATCGTGCATGACATCAAAGTACCACCAGAGCGATGAGAGAGCAGATGACTCTTTATGCTTTCGAATCGCTCTCGCGGTACTTTGATGTCATACACGATCGGTCTGCAGAGCGTCGCTTCAAGCCGAACGCACCTAAAAATGAGTCATTCTGCACTTGTGGGTGTGTCCACATTTTTGTCCAATCAAATGCTCGCTATGAAAATGCCCCTCCCACTAATAAGACCTGCATAACTAACAATAGCAAGTAGAAAAGACAATTTACCTTTGTGACATACTATCTATTGCCCCCAACTTCCTGTTTTAAAAGGAAGCAAGTCAATGCAGGAAAGGCAACTGCTCTTTTCAGCTGGTCATTAAAGCAATTACGTCTATATGGCTTTGTCGAAGGGCCCTCTATGAAGTGATTCCATTGTTTGTTCTTTTCTGAAAGCCGCAGTGCTTTCTGAGGATGAAAATAGTATGCCATTTTGAATTTGCCTTTCATTAGCATGTTAGCGCAGCACTCTGGGAAATCACAGCTCATTTTGCTCCCTCACTCTTTATGTAAACCTTGGCAGCTGTTTGATCATTTCTGTTTGAAAGGAAATCTTACATCACAGTTTCCTTTTATGCTATATTAGCAGAACTGGGATGCCAACATAGTGACAGGTCAAAGAAATTAACAAAGCCTAGCGGTTAATGATCTAACAGAAGAGCTGTATGTTCAAATCCCGCAAGAGTTGATCTATGAACCATTGAACCCTCGAGCAGGGCACTTAACCTCAAGTTGCTCCAGGAGGACAGCACTCGTAATAAGTCGCATCGGCAAATAGCGCTTGGCAATCAACTGCTAGTTGTGAAGCCTATCTTCAGCCATGCTGCCTGACAACTTCCAGACTCAGCAAAGCCTGGTTTTATTTCATACTCTGAGGTATATCTACATTTTTGCCTTCATACAAAGAGTTTTTCAAAGGTTTAAATGGAAAGGTAATGAGATTATCTCAAAATGAATCTCAACACCAGAGGGACCAGAAATTTCATCTCGATTTTTAATAATATCATTGAAATCACATTCTGTTGGTTTTAAATGATGAAGCATTTAATTGCTTGAGAAATGAGAGAGTTGTTTATTGGAAACTGAAATTCAATAGGAAGCATTCAGGGGTAGTTTTCCAGCTGCTTCCTATGCGCAAACCTCCATTTAACAAATCTTCATTATTACTTTATTGGACTGATAATATACATAAACCCATTTGCATAAGAACATATGGGCTGCTGATGAAGTGACAAATGTGCTAATCGGACTTTGGCAGATGTATGATACTTCCTTTTTGTGTACACTGAGCAGCCTCTGCTGTGAGTCTGGTGTTTACAATGGTTTTTGAGATACTCAGTGGGCTTGAGGTTAAAACGGAACCAAAGAAAAAGTCAAGGAGGAACAGAAGTTCCTACCATTTACAACTGGAAAGTGTGAAAGCTCTTTCTAAAGGTACTTCCCTTGTGTCTGTTGAGTGACTGCCATTGAGTGCTAACTGCGGGTTATGTTCAAGGGCTGTGAATGAATCCGTGGTTGAGGGTTTCTGACTAAAGGCCCAGGTGACCCTCAGTAGGGGCCATGAGTCTCCTGCGCTCATATTGGAGCTGAAAAGGCTGAGTGCAGAGAAGTATAGAGAAGAAACTGGTTTTGACTTGGATTTTTATTCTTACGGTCAAAACACCTCAATCATTCTGGCTAATCGGTTTTGTCCTAATGCCACTGAATTCTGTTATGTTTGTCTGTGCCAGTCACGTTCATTTGAGCACATTAGATTATTTTCATATCTGATTTCACTGACTCTGAATTTCTTCCCATGTAACAAATCAACTATGGTCTCCGCCTGCTACAGTAGCCACGCCCCAAACTTAAAAAACAAAAACAAAAAAACAATGCTCTTAATGTTTACACTTTAGGGGGAGATAAATCTGTGAATGGATACTAATATTATAGTAATGGGCATTTACAGTGTCATGCAAGGACAGGTCCATCAATCATTTTTCTTTCAAATTAAGATGGTTGAAAAACATGGGGTGATGCAAATTTTTCCACCCACACTTTTAGAAGTTATATGGGTATGAACAACATATGTTTACCAGTCTCTTAAGATCAGACATATTCCAACCAACCCACTAACATACAATAAATTACTGTGCAATACTTAAAATTTATTGCAAGTCAAAGATATTTACATAATCACAAATAAATTAAAATAAAATTAACCAACTTTAATAAACCAAATGAATATTGTTTGTTAAAAAAAGTATTTTAATATATTAGAGATACATATAAAGATCACACTTTAATACTATTAAATTAATAGTAATGGTAATAATAAAAACAGCAGCATTTAATATGTTGGTAAAAAAACAAACAAATAAATAAATAAATATAAATGGTCACTTAAAAATTTAAAATCAAAGAAATAAATGATCACACTTAAAGGGATAGTTCATCCAAAAATGAAAATTATCCCATGATTTATTCACCCTCAAGCCATCCTTGGTGTATATGACTATCTTCTTTCTGATGAACATAATCGGAGATATATTTAAAAATATCCTTAGACCTCCAATGTTTATAATGGTTGTGAATGGGGGGGCTGAAGCCAAAAATAATGCATCCCTCCATAAAAAAAAAAAAAATCCATACGACTCCAGGGGGTTAATAAAGGCCTTCTGAAGCAAAGCGATGCATTTTTGTAAGAAAAAAAATCCATATTTAAAACTTTATAAATTCAAATGACTAGCTTCCGGCGGATGACTGTAAGCATTCTGCATATACACCTATATGAAGATATGAAGATGATATATGAAGATGGTCATATACACCTAGGATGGCTTGAGGTTGAGTAAATCATGGGATAATTTTTGGGTGAACTATCCCTTTAAATGATATTCAATTACGATAAAGAAGTAAGTAAATAAATAAATAAAAATCAGCATTTTATACTGTTTAGTTGGTCTATTTTTTTATTAAACCAAGTGAATATAAATGATTACTTGAAAATTTTACGTCTGATATTTAAATAAAGATAAACAAATCAATCAATCAATCAATCAATCAATCAATCAATCAATCAATCAATCAATCAATCAGTCAGTCAGTCAGTCAGTCAGTCAGTCAGTCAACCAATCATCCAATCAATCAATCAATCAATCAATCAATCAATCAATCAATCAATCAATCAATCAATCAATCAATCAATCAATCAGCATTTAATATAATGTTTAGTTGTTCTTGTTTCTTTTTTTATTTTCTTTTTTTTTTTAATAAACAAGGTAGCCGGTGGTCATTTAGTTGGATTTATATTGCAGTTCAACTTGACATTTGTTGTACAGAACTATACATTAAAATTCACGTTAACATTAATTCCCCCTTCACATCTGACTTCTAGCAGATATGGAGACTTTTCCCATCGGCAGACACACAACTGCAAAAGTGAGAGGGGATGGTGGGGAGGGATGTATAACAGAGAGCTGTTTGGAACAAGTTATCTGCGGCTCTAGGACACAATTCATTTTCAACGAGTGGGCGCAATCCCTTAAAATGGCTTTCAACAATACTTGATAACAGGCTTCTGTAATGACATCCTTTGTGCACTGTCGGTAAGTGGTGTTTAATTTTTTTCTGATGTTTTTTAAAGGAACAGGCACAAATCATTTTAAAATACATCAGTCATTGTAAAAAAAAAAAAGTTGATTTATTTTTACTTATGAGTGGTCCCAAGCCCCCTTCCCAAATGTGATAACTGTGCCATGTTATTGTGTCTGAGCCACACAAACAAACAGACTGCAATTCTGACATTTAATTAAAACATTTATGATTTAAAGGTAGGGTAGGCAATTTCGGAGAGGCAAGCAAGCTTTTAAAGCATGAGATCCCACCTTCACTTCAGAGCATCTCCAAAGCCACGCCTCCTCCAAAACACATGAACGCAAAGTCTGCAACGCATCATGAGATGAGAGATGCCATTAAATTACCTCATGTCTCAAAGCACATAACATTACAATTGTAATGAACATAAACATCTTAAAGAGCTCTTACTTGCACCTGACTGCAGCAGATTCATTTCGTCATTGATAGTGTTGACATAGAAATGCATAAATCCGAATCTGAGGATGTGAACAGCTCGGATGGAAAATTACGGGTTGCCATCTCGTAATTACAGTTACAACATGGTGTGAATGCAGTATAAGCTAAGTTTTGGTTCAGGAGGAACTGTAAAAAGCAGCTACTGTTTGTTTGTGGTGCTCGGTGACTGTCTGTCTACAGCTCTGCATAGCCTCATGGAACGTGCTGATGATGTGTGATGTTTGTACAGGAAGGGTGTGCGGAGGTATGGAAATACATATGTTGACAGACAGGTAGGACCGAATGCAATGTTTGGACGAACATTTTTTGGTCCTGAGACTTCCACGGAAGAAATATGTACAGTACATGTTTTAATATTTAGACCATTTCTATTATTGACTGTTATCAGGATATAATCTCGCATACCCAGACCTTCAGAGTGACGGCAGAAAGTCTAGACTATATTTAATTGGCCAAGGACCATCCAAGAGATTGTTTGTCTGACATGAAACACAACCAATCACAGTTCATTTTATTCCACGTCATGTTTAGGGACGTGAAAATGTAAAGTTGATGTCCTTACAATAACAGACTGGTGTGCATCTAATAAATGATTATTTCAAGAACGTTGTGCAAGTTTACTGCAACAATGGAGCTGGGAACTTCACATACTTTTCACACACTGCTAAGCGCTCTTTGTCACTGTAAACGCTGTAAACACGACGGCGTTCTTCTTCCACGAGGGGGTTTGGCGTCACAGCATTTGTTTCCAGGTGGACCATTAAAGAACACGACACACACATCTCCCGGACATCCTGTAGAATTCAACCAACCAGATGACAACTTTGAAAATCCTGAAGTGTTTCCAGTTAAGTGTGCCATATGCATTAGCTGTTCAGCCAACGGTCTGTGGACGTGACGTCTGAGGCTGAGACTAATCAGGATGTGAAGAGAGTTTCAACCAGTATGTTTATATAAAAAAAATGCCAACCCTACCTTTACACATGATATAAGATTTAATATAAGGCTATAAAAATGTGTAGCTTTCAATACTAAAGGCCACTAGTCTTACTGACATTATATTGAAAAGAAATAAATAATAAAATGCAGGATTACAGTAATGGAACCTAAAATTAGCAGGTTCAGCCAGGAACAAATTCATTGTGAGCAGGGACCATGTGTACCACTCTGTGGGAGTGGGCAGGTGTGGAATGAGATTCACAGTAGTCTATAAAAATCAGTCTGTACAGACCTTTATGCTGCAGTGAAAAAGATTTAAATGGTCTGATAGAAAGTTTGGTGCTATATTTTCACCAGAGTGAGAAATGTGATGGCATTTTACATGTTGTAGATCTTTTATCAGTTTTTTTTCACTTTTTCTATTTTAATTAAGTTAGATTGTTTTAAAAAATACTTATGAGGATTTAAAGTATTTAAAGTATATAAGTCATCTTGTGGTCCCTGGTACGTTTTCTGGAGCCTCCAAATGGGTTCCGGCCCCTTGCATGTGAACCACTACGCAAAACAAAATGTATGAACCAGTTGAGTAGCTACAGTAGAACTGAATTACTCACTTAGACAGGCCTGACCAACCCTTATTCAGTAGTGTATTAGATGGTGTCCTCATTATTGCAAGAACATGACAAATGAAGAAGAATATCATCTACTTCCTTCTATTTACAAAAGTTTGGCAATCAGGTCAGGGGGCAGGAGACAGTGAGAGAACAGCTAGGCTGTGCTTTACTCAAGGGCTGAGAGAGGAAACAGGCCCTAAGTGATCTAAATGAGGAACTGCTACAGCACAGCTGTTGCTCCATTAAGAGTCTCCTAAAGGATCTTCACAAGGGGCTCTTACAGAAAACCAAAACAGGGATCATGCCAGAGGACCTGTAAGTTTTCCAAAGAAAATGGTTTGCTAGTAAATAAAGAAATACATCTGCTGCAACTGCTCATGAAGTTAATATTATCCCTTGTTGCATGTTTGCCAAGAGCTTAAATATGACGCAACATGAATCTTTTATTTGCATTAATATTCATGGCATACAGATATTTTGGGCCAGATACTGTTTTAATTATTTGTAACTTTATTTTTATCAATGCTTTTCAGTATTGAACAAACTATATGTATGTTTAGTCAAGTCATGGCAAAATGTATTTATATAGAATATTTTAAAGCAACATAATTTGACCCAAAGTGCATAATTTAGAACAGGGGTGTCCAAACTTGGTACTGGAGAGTTTAGCTCCAACTTGCATAAACACACTTGCCTGAAAGTTTCTAGTATGCCTAGTAAGACCACGATTAGCTGGTTCAAGTGTGTTTAATTGGGGTTGGAACTGAACTCTGCAGGACAGTGGGCCTCCAGGAGCAGGACACACCTGATTTAGACAAAGAAATAAAAAACAGATTTTTTTTTTTTTTTAACAAATCCTTTCTGCCATCTGTAGCTGGTAGCAATACATCATAGGATTGTTTTCGCTATGAAGGACATAACCGATACTACCTTAAAATTCGGCATTACTCAAGACGCCTACTTTTTGTGACAGACTTTGTGTCGGGAGCACAACTGTGATGCCTTAAAATTCTGCACCTGTTGGCAGCTCACTAAGTTTTGAAAGTTTTGAAGTTTTTAGTTTTATGGCACATTTACAGTGACATGAACCTAAATAGCATCTTAAAGGACTCTAAGTATTTAATTTCCTTTCAGTTTAGTTTGTTTAAACCACACAATAAGGCCATGAGCTCACATAATATGTACTAGGCAACAACGGAACCCTTAGACTTTACCAACCAAGAAAAGAAGGATTACAACTCAGTCTGGGATTGGTTTGTCTATCTTAATAATTTAAAAAAGGCCTATGACTTATATCGAAAATTGGCAACCTGCCAAGGTTAACCAGACCTGATCTATGTAGCAAACAACAGGAGGTATGTTGTCCTTAACATGCCAATCACGGCTGTAGCCAGGCAATCATAGCAGTTACATGCGGCACCTGATGATGATTCATAGTACACTGATACACCTCAACAGCAAAAGCTAGTCAAGGTATAGAATAAGAGAAAGAAAATTGTTCTTGCTGTTTCGAAAGCATGGTATTCATGTCAAAGAGCTCTTCTGTGAGCACAAATCAGTCATTCAGAGCAGAAAGAAAGTCCTCTGTACCTCGCGACACTAGTAATGATGTACTTTTCCTTTTTACAATTTTACATCACATGATGCACTATAAGGCTGAGACATGCTCTTTTAAAAATGTGAATACATGCCAAGGTGTACTGGGAGGTAATGTCTTGTAATGTTAGGTAGGTAATGTTCCTAAACCAAAGGATGTTGTTCTCAATGGCTTTAGCTATATTTGCTATGACTCGTTTTGTTGCATAGCAGCCCAGGCCAATTAGGTGTGGTCATTATGTGTGACAAATGCACTGACTATCCAAAGACCGAAGACAATGATTCATAGCTATCAGTCATAGGACAAGCATGCCAAGTGATTGTTCACGCAGGCCAGCAGTCTCTGGCGCAGAACTTTTGACTTGAAATGCAATTGGCTCCAGGAATGAATATCGTCCACTTTGATTCTACCACAAACTGGGGCCACTTTCGCAACCCCTCACCTCTTGAAAGAAAGTATTCTTTGAGTAATTGGATTCGTAAATAAGTTTTTTTTTTCTAGCCCTTTGTCATGATGACTTTGGTCATTGCAGAGATAAACCGCAATAGTGGACCCTTGCTTATTTGACGATTGTGTTTCGAGATGATGAGCCAAACTCAGTCTTTGGGATTGCTTTGGCTGAGACCTGACCTTCCACCATAGGGCTGCTGGCGAGCCGAGATGAGTTTTCTTTCCAATCACACAAGCCATTTTCCTTTGAGAAAAAGACTGTGAAATTTGTAGTTCATCCCTATTATGTGTAAAAGAACTCAACTCAAGGATCTCAAAAAAGAGACTTTTCCTAGGAAATGTAGGTAAGCAGCAATAAAACCTCCAAATCATTGTGTACATTGTATGACTTTCTTTCTTCTGTGGAATACAAAAGAAGAAGTTTCACAGAATGTTCACGCTGCTTTTTTTATACAATGAAACTGGGTGGGCCCCAGATTTTTGAATGAGGTCTAAAACAATACTGGACTTGATTTACTTTCATTGTATGAACAAAAAAGTTGAAATATTATTCAATTTTTGATGACGTGTGGTGCGCAGAGGTATGGAAATACATATGCTGACAGGCAAGTAGGACATTGTATCATTGCATTCGGACCAAATGCAATGATTGGACAAACATTTTTTGGTCCTGAGACTTCCACAGAAGATATATGTACAATACATGTTTTAATATTTAGATCACTATATACTTCACATCCTGATAGCAATCAATATTTTTCATTGCTCTCATGATGTGAAGAGAGTTTCAACCCGTATAAAAAAGTGTTTATATAAAAAATGCCTACCCTACCTTTAAACATGATAAAATGCCTTCTTTTGAGTTCAGCAGAAGAAAAAAAGTCATACAGGTTTGGAACACCACAAGGGTGAGTAAATGATGACAGAATTTTTATTTTTGGGTGATCTATCTTTTAACCCAAGGGTGCCGACAGGTTTTCTGGGCCCCCTGGACAGCTTATTGCCTCAGGGCCCTTTCGAAATCGCGTTCTGGGGGTGTTGGCTCTCTGACCATGGAATTGTCCTAACCATCCCTAGCCCCAACCCCTCCCCCGGTTTTTGGCAGCACAACCCATCCAGAATAAAGACCTTCCAGTCCCCTGTGTAATCTTTTAAAATTGCTGCTGTTTTCGTCAGATTTTATCAGTATAATTCCACACATATCAAATAATTCTTTCATCACTCGACACAGTTCTGCTCAGTTTATATGTCGTGTGTTGACTGGTTCCTTTAGCACAATCCACTCTTTGTGGACCACTGTTGCTAACCAAGACAAAGCACATGTTAATTATAGGGAATGGGTTTCGGGACCTCTTTGCTACCCACGTAATGATATTTACTGTCAAAGTTTCACAGTGGGACTAACAGTATGTTGACAGCGGTGTCAAAACAACTGAATAGGATGTTGCGCTGCTACAGCCCGGCTGGTGAGTAGAGGTGTTTGAGAGATTTAGCCTGCTGTCTGGCTGTGTCTGTGTTTGAGTTTGTGTGTTAGCACACTGGGAGCTCTGCATTCCCTCTGGTATTGAATGCCTTTAATAGGGTTTACCCTAGACTAAGACAACCAGATTGGGAGCAATGTGGCACCTCGGGGGTAAACAGCAAACCAGAGAAGAGAGAGATTTTGCAAATGAGCAAGGCTAGCTTTTCATGCATAGAGTCATATGTCCATTAAACACCACTGGCCTTAGATGTTTTCACAATTACCCCCAGTGATTGCTTCATCCTCACTTATAATGTTAAGCAGACACTCTCTGCGGCCAATTTTGTCTGTTCAATGGTAAATACATTTTCGGCAGTCAATTTTGATTTAACGTTACCCTGCAGCACAGGACCAATGAGGGCTGAGATTTCCTGAAGTCAATGTGAAATGCTATTGCAATGCAACCCATTTTACTTCTGTAGTCTGGTATATTTGCCCAAATTATACATACACTATATTACCGAACGTATTGGGACACCCCTCCAAATCACTGAATTCAGGTGTTCCAATCACTTCCATGGCCACAGGTGTATAAAATCAAGCACCTAGGCATGCAGACTGCTTCTACAAACATTTGTGAAAGAATGGGTCGCTCTCAGGAGCTCCGTGAATTCAAGGGTGGTGCCATGATAGGTTGCCACCTGTGCAATAAGTCCATTCGGGAAATTTTCTCACTACTAAATATTCCACGGTCAACTGTTAGTGGTATCATAACAAAGTGGAAGCAATTGGGAACAACAGCAACTCAGCCATGAAGTGGTAGGCCACGTAAAATCACAGAGTGGGGTCAGCGCACCCTGAGGCGCACAGTGCGCAGAAGTCGCCAACTTTCTGCAGAGTCAATAGCTACAGACCTCCAAACATCTTGTGGCCTTCAGATTAGCTCAAGAACAGTGCATATAGAGCTTCATGGAATGTGTTTCCATGGCCGAGCAGCTGCATCCAAGCCTTACATCACCAAGTGCAATGCAAAGCGTCGGATGCAGTGGTGTAAAGCATGCCGCCACTGGACTCTAGAGCAATGGAGACATGTTCTCTGGAGTGACGAATCATGCTTCTCTGTCTGGCAATCCTGTGGACGAGTCTGGGTTTGGCGGTTGCCAGGAGAACGGTACTTGCCTGACTGCATTGTGCCAAGTGTAAAGCTTGGTGGAGGGGGGAATATGGTGTGGGGTTGTTTTTCAGGGGTTCGGCTTGGCCCTTCATTCCAGTGAAAGGAACTCTTAATGCTTCAGCATACCAAGACATTTTGGACAATTTCATGCTCCCAACTTTGTGGGAACAGTTTGGAGATGGCCCCTTCCTGTTCCAACATGACTGCGCACCAGCGCACAAAGCAAGGACCATAAAGACATGGATGAGTGAGTTTGGTGTGGAGGAACTTGACTGGCCTGCACAGAGTCCTGACCTCAACCCAATAGAACACCTTTGGGATGAATTAGAGTGGGGACTGCGAGCCAGGCCTTCTCGCCAACATCACTGCCTGACCTCACAAATGCGCTTCTAGAAGAATGGTCAAAAATTCCCATAAACACACTCCTAAACCTTGTGTAAAGCCTTCCCAGAAGAGGTGAGGCTGTTATAGCTTCAAAGGGTGGGCCAACTCCATATTAAACCCTAGGGATAAAGAATGGGATGTCATTAAAGTTCATGTGCACGTAAAGGCAGGCGTCCCAAAACTTTTGGCAATATAGTGTACATACTGGACATACACACATACTAACATCCATTAATCCATCCATCTGCCTGTACTATGTTGGGTCTCGAGAATGTTGGAATCTATCCCAGCATCTCAGGCCACTAGTTTTGGATTTTGGATAATACATGGAGAGGCTTCTCACTGCAGAGCCAATAGGTGGAGCTTGACATCCAGCCACACATTAAACTTACTCTGTCCCCAAACCTAATTAGGTCAAGCTCCACCCATTGCACCCAGAGAGATGGAGCTGGACGTCATTTGCCTCTGCAGAGAGCACCACTTAGACACTTAAGCACACGGAGGAAACCCACCCCAAATTGGGGAGAACATACAAACTCCATGCAGAAAGGTGACCTGGCTCAGCCGGGACTTGAATGGAGAACCTTCCTGCTGTGAGGTGACATTGTTACCCACTGAACCACCATTGAGTGAAATGTGTTCCAAATCTGTGACTTTCTTTCTTCTGTGGAACATAAAAAAGTAAAAAATGTATCAGTGTTATTTTTTCATTCGATGAAAGACTTGTATTGTATGAACAAAAATCATTCTTTGAAGTATCTTCTTTTGTGTTTCGCAGAAGAATCAAAGTCACACGGGTTTGGAAAGACATAAGGGTGAGTAAATGATGACAGAATATTCATTTTTGGGTGGACTATCCCTGCGTCAATACCAGCCTGTGTATTTGGACTTCACATAGCACTGACTCACTGATGCAGCTGGCTTATTTTGACAGATACTCTCTGGCAGAGTCAACCTAGATGTTGCCATTTGATTGGATGTCCTCTAAAAGTCAGTTAACACGTGAGTGTTTAGCAGGCTGCTGAGTATCAGCCGGGTTTCAGGCTCACATCTGGTGCTGTTGAGGAGTCTACCCACTGAGGCTTTTGGATTATACTCCGCTAAAGAGGGTCAGGGGCAGTACACACACACACACGCAAACCTCAGATTGCCAGGTCTTCGGATCGGAGTCTGGGCAGTGTGGTATCAATTTGCAGGAGTGACGTGTTGGACCGGAGCATGTTGGAGACCTGCAGGACCGCTGCAGAAGCCTTTCCCTGACCCAGACGCACCTCTACGCAATTCCCCTGATCTCCTGGCCCCTAAACGGATTAACTCCACAGCTGGCTCAGGGAACAGTCTCACCACCATCTCTCGATCCTACACCTCTTTCCTCATTCTACCCACACTTCCTCTTCTTCTGTCCTGTAACATACCAGCCTGGTGAGGAATTTACTTGCAATTTCATTTTCTCCTCATCTCACCTCACCTCTCCTCTCCCATTTCCCCTGTCCCTCCTTCTGACAGAATTCTCTTCTAGTGAGCTTGTGACTCATATGTTCTCTCTCCTCTGTTTATATTCCCCCTCCCATATGTCCCCTAGCATAGCATCCTCCATAAGGAAAAGCACAGGAGGTGATTCCTTGAGGGAAAACATTGCTTATTCTTTTTGAAATGGGAGGGCTCATTGTGTATTTGCTCCCACGGGAGCAGAAGGTGTGGAATATCATTTCCTATCCCCCCTTGAAGGATATTTGACATCTCTAAAGATATAAACACTAACCCTTATATGTCGGACTTGGAAACAGATATTCCATTGAGATACCAGATGCAAATGGTCGCAAACATATTTGGCCTTTCATGTATAAGGACTTACTAGATGAAAGAAGTGCCTCATGTTAAATTTGCTTCAGAGCATTCCCTTTAATTATTAACCACAAAACTTTCATTCATGTACCAGTCTACTCACCTTTTCTGATCTTTCTTAGCTATGGGCCTTAAATTCATCCTCCTGCTGCTGCTGGCCTGTTCCAATTAGACAAAATTAAGTAATCGAAGCTGGTACTGAAAAAGAATGAAAGAGGAGCTACAGAGTATCTACCACTGAAATTATGCTTTAAAAGATTTGAGTGATGCTTGTCCACGGAAAACTTATCATCACAATTCACCAACAGTGCAGTAAGGTGTCCATAGTGTTCCAACATGAGCTAACACATTAGCATGTTGCTATGTGGATGACCAGGTTGTACAAAATTCAGAATTATTGAAATGGCTACCTTTAAGTTCATGAGTGTGGATTTTAATTAAACTGGCTGCAACATACAGGATGCTGAATTGGAATTTGAATGACAGGAAGAAGTAATGCATTCTGAGAAATTAAGTGTTCTTCCATCCTTTGTCTTTCAAAAATTTAATAGACTTAATATAAATAATATAAGACATAATAAATAAAAATTTGTCTATTCACCTGTTTATCAATCCATCTGTCCATTTATCCTATAAATATCAATTGTATATTAAGGCCTATAAACCTATAAACTTTATTATAGGCTTATCTTTAGTTATCTTTAGGTCAAGGGTTTTCTTGACAAACTTTGCTTTTGTAGTTAAAAATTTAAATTTCAGTTAATTTTAATTGTTTCCTTACATTCAAGTTCAAATTGCAATTCTGCATCCTGTTTGCTATACCTCAATTCAAATTCAAGAATTTATACTGGCATTTAAAAGGCATTTTCAATTCAATTCTGAATGGCACACACCTGATATTTTGGCCCCAAGATCAATTTCCTCTTACATGACAAGTTTTCACAGAGAGAAACCAGAGTATTTTCATTGTGGCAGGGGTTGAATTCTGCCTGGTATTTAGTCATGGCTTTTTGATCTATTAGAGTCCATTCACACAAGACACTTTCTTGCATTTGAAACAGATGGAGCGCAGTGGAATGGAACATAACACAGCGGTCTCAAGACATGCTTTTCACAGTTGAACTGTCTTTGAACTTAATACAGTTTCTTACACAGAGAAATAAACAGCAAGACATGACACAAAGACCAAATACACCCTTCTGACGCATGTATAAACTACTGAAATATTGAGTATTGCAAGGACATGCCCTACATGCACACCCATTTACTCTTATCTTTTCAGATAACAAAAGTTTTTTTTATCGCAGGTTATTTGATTGCAATTATGATCTTGGTTAACCCTCGTGGGGGTCGTGACATCAGGTTGGAAACCCTAGACTATGGGAAATTGTTGCATCGGGAATTTACATCATCCGACAGACGAAACCAGTATATCCTTTTGCTTAAAAAAGTAATAGCACACCTCTTCACAGCAAACCATGTGATTTGAGGCATCATCCATGTCTGTAGCACAAACTCAAAATGAGTAGCGATGTTTGTCTTAGAAAAGACTATTAATAATAGTACACTGCTCAAAAAATTAAAGGAACACTGAAAACACATCAGATCTCAATGGGGGAAAATATCATGCTGAAAAATTATACTAATATGGACTGGATAATGTGTTAGGAATGAAAGGATGCCACATCATTTGATGGAAATGATCAACCTACAGAGGACTGAATTTAAAGACACCCCGATAATCAAAGTAAAAAAAAAAATGATGCAGCAAGCTAGTCCATTTTGCTGAAATTTCATTACAGCAACTCAAAATGGTACTCAGCAGTTTGTATGGCCCCCACGTGCTTGTATGCATGCCTGACTGACAACATTGGGGAATGCTCCTAATGACATGACGTGTCCGGGGTATTTCCTCCCAGATCTGGACCAGGGCATCACTGAGCTCCTGGACAGTCTGAGGTGCAACCTGGAGGTGCAACGTTAGATGGACCGAAACATAATGTCCCAGAGGTGTTTTGTTGGATTTAGGTCAGGTGAGTGTGGGGGCCATTCAATGGTATCAATTTCATTCATCCTCCAGGACCTGACTGCATACTCTCGGCACATGCCGGGCATTGTCGTGCACCAGGAGGAACACTGGACCCACTGCACCAGCGTAGGGTCTGACAATGGGTCCAAGGATTTCATCCCGATACCTAATGGTAGTCAGGGTGCCATTGTCTAGCCTGTAGACGTCTGTGTGTCCCTCCATGGATATGCCTCCTCAGACCAACACTGACCCACCACCAAACCGGTCATGCTGAACGATGTTACAGGCAGCATAATGTTCTCCAAAGCTTCTCCAGACCCTTTCAAGTCTGTCATGTGCTCAGGGTGAACCTGCTCTCGTCTGTGAAAAGCACAGGGCGCCAGTGGCGGACCTGCCAATTCTGGTGTTCAATGGCAAATGCCAATCGAGATCCATGGTGCCGGGCAGTGAGCACAGGGCCCACTAGAGGACGTCGGGCCCTCGGGCCACCCTCATGAAGTCTGTTTCTGATTGTTTGGTCAGAGACATTCATACCAGTGGCCTGCTGGAGGTCAATTTGTAGGGCTCTGGCAGTGCTCATCCTGTTCCTCCTTGCACAAAGGAGCTGATACCGGTCCTGCTGATGGGTTAAGGGCCTTCTACGGCCCTGTCCAGCTCTCCTAGAGTAACTGTCTGTCTCCTGGAATCTCCTCCATGCTCTTGAGACTGTGCTGGGAGACACAGCAAATCTTCTGGCAATAGCACGTATTGATGTGCCATCCTGGAGGAGTTGGACTGCCTGTGCAACCTCTGTAGGGTCCAGGTATCGTCTCATGATACCAGTAGTGATACTGACCCTAGCCAAATGCAAAACTGGTGAAAAACAGTCAGAAAAGATGAGTAGGGAAAAAATGTCTATGGCCTCCACCTGTAAAACCATTCCTGTTTTGGGGGTCATCTCATTGTTGCCCATCTAGTGCACCTGTTGTTAATTTTATTAACACCAAAGCAGCTGAAACTGATTAACAGCCCCCTCTGCTATTTAACTGACCAAAACAATATCCCAGGAGTTTAATTGACTTGATGCTATTCTCTGATTAAAAGTGTTCCTTTATTTTTTTTGAGGAGCGTATAAAGGACAGTATGTATGTATTAGGCTCTGAAACTGCAACATATGAGTCTGATGAACAAATAAACAGAGCCAAGAGAAGGTGGAGGGTGAGAGTAGGAGGGTGAGAGGGAAATAAATATGTCCTAGCAGTCAGTCATCTCATCAGACGGATCGACACCGATCGCTCACACTCTGTCAGTGGGAGAAATAGAGCGAGCGAGTGAGTGAGCGAGAGAGAGAGATGTATTTGTGTGACGGATCAGCGGATGCATCGCACGCCGTTGCCCCAGCTGGTCTGCTTAATGAAATGTGTCCCATGACAAGATAGAGCAAAGTGATTTAAACTGAACCAGCCAGGCTTGCCTTCCTCTACCTCAAATGAGCCTAGAAATTGTCTATTTCCCCACTTCAGAGTGTACATCACGTACTTGATTCTGCATAATATTTAGATAAAGTAAATGAAAATTGCTTTCCATGTTTGACAAGCTGTTAGATATTTGAATACACTCTCTAATAAGTACAAAAAACAACAGGCGACAATAACGCACAGGCAACATCGTGAATACAGCTTTGATATTTTAATTCACCTGTCAGAAAACGTGCTCTACCATCAAGCAGCATCAAATTTGGCCCCCAGGGCTGGGGAAACATTATCATATTACGTGTTTTCAGGCCAAAAAGAAATAAGAAAAATGCAGAGAACATTTTCATTTAGTCTTCATGTCCTCAGCTTAGCTCTCCAATGGATTCTATGTGTGAATGACAGCCTGTGAAGAAAAATAAATGAATGATTAAGTGTCATTGAAACATGGTCATCAGGGACGACTGTCTAAAAATGCCAACTAGGACAGAAATGACCTCAGCTCTGCTCCATACAATTACACTTATAGACACACAGATCAAGGAGAGAACACTTTTGGCTAATTTTGTGCACCAATTGTGAGAAATACAGAAAGAAAAAAAGATCCACAAATGGTTATGTTTGAAGTTAGGCTTAAAAAAAAAAAAAAATAATAGAATTACCAGTGGTTAATATTTTGACTATTGGCTATTACTGACTTTGAGAGAAATAGAGTTAGTTCAACCCAAACAGGTATTTATTGAAACAGATGATGTAATGGAGAAGTCTGAGATTATTTGAGTCAGAGTCTTTCTTTCTTTACCAGGTTTCAATGATACAGTGACTGGAGCATGATGGCATAGGACAGCACACACCTCTTCAGTAACAGTGGTTAGTAACCAGGTAAGTAAACAAGTTATAAATTATAGCTTAAGTAATAAATTATAGAGCAGGACAGGAGATCGATTTAGTATCACAGGTAGATATTAGGAGTCTTACTATAGGAGATTGCTGGAGTTTCACTAGGAAATAGTAGGAGACTTCTAATGTGAGTAGAGTAGGTAAGGAGTCGGTAATCCATGTTGGAGACCATACAGTGGCTGCATCCAAAAACTTAAAAATGTTGCCTTCGGAGGCTGCATTCCAAGGTAGGAAGTCATCAAAGCACGTCTGAATCCAATGTTAGCTTCACTTCCTATCTACTGAGATACCTTCATCTGATCTATTTTTGAAGGCAGCATAGATGTATCCTTCGCTGCCTTTGATATCCCAAATCCTAAGCGTTCCATTCATGACAGCTGAGCTAGAAAAAGAAAGATGGCATCTGAAAGTTGCGGTTTCTGGTCAGTTTGTGCGTATATGTACATTTTTGACCAACGTTTTCCACTTCTGATGTCATTTTTAGCGAGACATTACTATTGTGTATTAATTAAATATTTGTTTAGTTCTCACCAAAGAGAAGTAGACCAAAGAAATGCTGTAGACCATTAAACTGTTACGCTGACTCAGAAGTCTGTCCGAAATCAGTTTCGTGAGGTACCTTCATGCGGAAATGCTGCCTGCAGAGTCATTAGGCTTGTTCATGATATGCTTGACAGAGGAGTCCGGTGAACCCGTGACATACATTTTAAGGTAAAAAAAAAAAAAGTCATTTATATTAATAGATATAGTATAATTTTACAATAACGCTGACTGAGATGGCATATAATTTTAATGAACAAAAATAACTTTTTAGTTGATGATAATCTACACAGGAATTTTTTATGTTGATAAATCTGTTTGATACATCAAGGGAATACAGTCCCTATTATAAGGATATAGCACAAAATGAATATATTGAAGTATTTATGCTGTTGTAATGCTAGGTGAAATGAAGGAGAACAATACATAATAATAATAATAATTAAAGCTGCAAGCAGCGATGAAAGGGCCCTCGCACCCGGGCTCACCGCCACCCGTTGGCCTCAGGAAAACAGCGAACAGTGGGCGACATGCATGTGAGCGAGTAAATACAGGAGAATTATGGCAAGATCATGTAAAAGTGCCACACTTCCTGCTGCCAACAGGTGGCGCTATAGATAACTGAATATTGTCATATAGATGTCTTTAGGCCAGGACTTTTATCACACATGTGAAGTTTGGGGCAGATCAGACATAGTATCCCTGAGTTACAACAGCTTCCTCTTTCATGGCGAAACATCAGAGTTTGTCAGTCCGCCACGTACACGCCCTTCAACGAAATCTCAAGATCTTTGATATTTATCATCTCAAAAGCCTTAAGATTAGACTGGCCATATAAGATGTGCTTCTAGTTTAATCTCTATGAGGAGTTAATCACAGTGTAAAACATGTCATTTCCTGTTGCCCCCAGGTGGCGCTATGACTGTAACTGAATATTGTCATATAGATGTCTTCAGGCCAGGACTCTAATAAAACATGGGAAGTTTGGGCCAGATCAGACATTGTATGCCCGAGTTACAACAACTTCCTGTTTCATGGCGAAACATCGAACTTTGCCAGGCCGCCACCGACAAGCCCTTCAGTGAAAACTCTAGATCTTCGCAATTTAACGTCTCAAAGGCCTTTAGATTAGACTGACCAAATATGACATTGATCTGATAAAAGCTCTAGGAGGAGTTCGTTAAAGTACAACATGTGGAAATGGCAAAAACTGCCAAAATTTTTTAGAGAAAATTCAAAATATCTCACTTCCTGTTGGGTTTACAAACTTTGCACCCCGGGCTTTTTTGTAGGTATTGGGCTGTTACATCTGTCTACCGAATTTCATAACTGTACGTGAAACGTAGCACGAAGAGCGCTTAATTGAAATTTTGTAGGTGGCGCTATCGAGCCATTTTGCCACACCTAATTCTGAAACCCATATCAGACGTAAATTTTCACCACTTCTGACACGTGTGCAAAGTTTCATGAGTTTTCAAGCACGTTTAGGCCCTCAAAAATGTGATTCATTTTGGAGAAGAAGAATAATTGGCTGAGCAATTCCAATAGGGTCCTCACACCATCGGTGCTCGGGCCCTAATAATAATAAACACAAACACAGATAATCCAAGCCAAGAACATAATACAAACAGTGGAACAAGGGAAACCCGATCAGAGCACACCAGCAAAACATCCACAAAGCATAAGATTTGACAAAGAACATGGGCAAGCACTGGAGTATAAATACACAAAGGTTAACAATATAACAAGACACAAACGAGACTGGGAACAATCAAGACAAATGATGTAGCAAATTAGCTCAAGGGAAGCATTTTTCCCCCCATTTCTTGAATTTTAGGGACATTCTAACAACATTCTATAGGCTCCATCATGCAGTGAGTTGTTGCCCTACATCATAGTTGTCATCAATCAACTGTATGAAATGTCAGATGACCTTACGTAGGTCTGGGGTGGGGCAAGTGGGTTAAATGCGACAGCCCTTATATAAAACAACAACAAAAAACTTTTGCCACTAAACATTTCCATCAGTAATTTTGTTGTTGATATTAACAAAACTCTTGATTCTTTTTTTATGCTTAGGACTTTTTTGCTACACGCCTTTCTTTCTCCTAGTATCTCTCCTTGTGTGATGATGAGGTCTCCTGGGGGGCCTAAGGCTGTGTTTGCACTGACGGAGGGAGAAAGGGCCAAGGACAACATTCGAGAGCACTGTTGTTTACAAATTCCCCTCCAGAGCTCCATGGGGCAAATCCCACGTTTCCTAGTTTCCTTTTCTAATCCATGCTGCTTGTTTCCCTGTTTCATGTGGCTGTCTGCCCTGAGAAGAGGCACACTCACACTCCACTCCACACTTCAAACACTCAACAAGCATCCCTTTGCTGATGACATATAATAAGCACTATTAATCCATTTTAGTTGAATGAATTACATTTATATACCAATATTTGCTGACAAAAGCCCTAAAATGTATTTTCTACTGAGTGTTCAAAATCTATAATGTTACATCAGTCATTCACGTTAGTGCTTGGCTAACGTATGCACTATTATTGATACAGTTAATACAGTTCCCACATATGCACCTCAATAAATTAGAAATATACAAATCGGTTTGTTGATGGACACTTGTTAAAGCAACAATTGCAACATCTTATAATGTATGACAAACTGAGTAAAAACTTACCACTGAGAAATGTTCTGCTCAAGACGTCCTTGCGATGGAGATTCGGTTGAATAACTAGTTCTTCCAATGTTTCATCATCACTCAAATTGATATGGTAAAAACGATGCCATCGTTACTGTCCTTACAGTGTGTCAAATTACTAAGGATTGAGCAAGCTTTCAGCGTAGCAATTCAGATATGGTAAATGGCGTTTCGTTTTCCGACACATGTTGTAAGCAGTAGGGGTTTAGTGAGGCTAAATATACGAACGAGTCGTTTTAGACTCTTTGAGAAATGTGGTGATGTGTAATGTATGTTATGAGAAAATGAAAATGTTTTTTGACCTCTGATACATGTAAACCTTTTGTAGGAGACCTCCAAAACAAAATCAGGAACCTTTAAAATAGCATAATAGGGGCACTTTAAAGGTCCCGTTCTTCGCGATCCCATGTTTCAAACTTTAGTTAGTGTGTAATGTTGTTGTTAGAGTATAAATAAAATCAGTAAAATTTTAAAGCTCAAAGTTCAATGCCAAGCGAGATATTTTATTTAACAGAAGTCGCCTACATCGAACGGCCAGTTTGGACTACATCCCTCTACTTCCTTCTTTAATGACGTCACTAAAGCAGTTTTTTGACTAACCTCCGCCCACAGGAATACACAAGAGTTGCGTTTGTAGAGTGTGTTTGTCGCCATGTCGTCGAAACGCTGTTATTTTCATCCCGCAGTCCAATCACCAGGTCTGATTCCGGCTCAAATTGATAGGGTAAAATTAAAGACATGTTTACAATAACACTGAGCGCGTGCATCTCCACGTTATGGTAAGAGGCGTGACCTTTCCGGGCAAGGTTCACTAAGCTGCTGTCGAATCACAACACAGGAACCGCTGGCACAATCAGAACTCGTTACGTATTTCTGAAGGAGGGACATCATAGAACAAGGAAGTCATCAGCCGTTTTTATGACAGTGGAAACAGCGGTATACAGATAAGTAAATTATGTGAAAAATACTGTGTTTTTTTACACGCGAAACATGAACACATGTTATATTGCACACTATAAACACAATCAAAGCTTCAAAAAACCACGAAAAACAGGACCTTTAACACATTATTTTATTATGGTAGAAAAGTGAATCATTGAATAGACAAAAGGTTGCTTTAAATTTCAAAATACTGTTTGTTATATTTCCTTGTCAGGTCGACTTGAGTTTTGACTCAAGTTTTCATTGTTTGTCTATTTAAACATAGGTCAGATGAATGCAGAGACATTTTTAGCAGCTCATGCCATGAGCGCCAAATTTACAACATTTTAAGAGAAAAAATGCACTGAGACCCATGAATTCTCTTCCATTAACTAAATTAACACATTAAATTGACAGCCCTGCATATAACACATCCCCATTCTCCTTCTTGACTTTATGTGTATGTGAAATGCCTCATTTCCCTCCCTGGAATAATTGATTTAACAAATAGACGTTTGTGTTTGGTTGGAGGAAGTGACAGGGTGCAAGGAAGTGAGTTGCGAGCCAGAGAGATTAATTAAGCTACAAAGTCTTCTTGATGAAAATTAAACATGTCCAGCAAATCATGGCACTTATTTTCTAAGTTCAGCATCTTAAACCCTTATCCAAAGTGGGCAAAGTGACAGAATGAAATGATGCAGGTCATGCAGGTTTGGATCGACATGAGGGCGTGTGACTAATTTTATTTTTTAATTTGGGTGTACCCCTGATGTTGCATGGATATTGTCAGCCAGGTATTCATTTAAAAAAGTAATAGTGCACTTTTTACATGATTTGAGTGGTCTTCTATGGGTCAAATTACATATGTAAGTTTAGAGTTAGGTATTCTTAAGTATTGTTAAGTATGCACAATTACAAACCCGATTCCAAAAAAAGTTGGGACACTGTACAAATTGTGAATAAAAACAGAATGCAATGATGTGGAAGTTTCAAATTTCAATATTTTATTCAGAATACAACATAGATGACATATCAAATGTTTAAACTGAGAAAATGTATCATTTTAAGGGAAAAATAAGTTGATTTTAAATTTCATGGCATCAACACCTCTCAAAAAAGCTGGGACAAGGCCATGTTTACCACTGTGTGGCATCCCCTCTTCTTTTTATAACAGTCTGCAAACGTCTGGGGACTGAGGAGACAAGTTGCTCAAGTTTAGGAATAGGAATGTTGTTCCATTCTTGTCTAATACAGGCTTCTAATTGCTCAACTGTTTTAGGTCTTCTTTGTCGCATCTTCCTCTTTATGATGTGCCAAATGTTTTCTATGGGTGAAAGATCTGGACTGCAGGCTGGCCATTTCAGTACCCGGATCCTTCTTCTACGCAGCCATGATGTTGTAATTGATGCAATATGTGGTCTGGCATTGTCATGTTGGAAAATGCAAGGTCTTCCCTGAAAGAGACGACATCTGGATGGGAGCATATGTTGTTCTAGAACTTGGATATACCTTTCAGCATTGATGGTGCCTTTCCAGATGTGTAAGCTGCCCATACCATCAGAGATGCAGGCTTCTGAACTGAGCGCTGATAACAACTTGGGTTGTCCTTGTCCTCTTTAGTCCGGAGATGACATGGCGTCCCAGTTTTCCAAAAAGAACTCAAATTTTGATTCGTCTGACCACAGAACAATTTTCCACTTTGCCACAGTCCATTTTAAATGAGCCTTGGCCCAGAGAAAATGCCTGCGCTTCTGGATCATGTTTAGATATGGCTTCTTTTTTGACCTATAGAGTTTTAGCCGGCAACGGCGAATGGCACGGTGGATTGTGTTCCTTTCTGATACTGCTCCACTATTTTTCGCCGCAGTATTGGGGGAATTGGTGATCCTCTGCCCATCTTGACTTCTGAGAAACACTGCCACTCTGAGAGGCTCTTTTTATACCCAATCATGTTGCCAATTGACCTAATAATTTGCAAATTGGACCTCCAGCTATTCCTTATATGTACATTTAACTTTTTAACCTCTTATTGCTACCTGTCCCAACTTTTTTGGAATGTGTAGCTCTCATGAAATCCAAAATGAGCCAATATTTGGCATGACATTTCAAAATGTCTCACTTTCAACATTTGATATGTTATCTATATTCTATTGTGAATAAAATATAAGTTTATGAGATTTGTAAATTATTCACAATTCTGTGAATAACACAATATCTGTGTTTTTATTAACAATTTGTACTGTGTCCCAACTTTTTTGGAACCGGGTTTGTATAACAATATTGTTTGCCTTTGCAATTAAAATGAATAAAAATGATTGAAAACATCCATCTCAGATCTGTTTGAAACAAAACAGGCACCACATTGAGTGCACATGTGAACACAGAGGTAAATTACACCTAAATATCAACAGAGCAGCGGAACCTGTACAAACCAGATTACATTAAAATGTTTGTCCATAAAAGAACCTTTGTGCTTACTGAAGGGATCCTAATGCTTAATGCAGCAGCCTTCTGCATAGCAAGCTGTAGGCTAACCCATTCCCACAGGAGCTGGTCTGAATCGCTAAACTGCTGGAAGAGTATCCATGAATGCAGGATTCTTTACATACTCTGCGCAGGGAGACACTGGCCTTTTGTGCATACTGATAAGATTTGGGACAAAACGGCATAGCGCTCATTTAAGTCACGTTCTGAAAATGCATTTACATGAGTGTCGGCTGGGTGAATTAAGGGTGAGTGAGAACGAGAAGCACTCGTCTGGTTAAATGTATTACTTTGATCACTCAGTGGTTGCCCTCGTTTAGTAGTTCTTGACGATTGGCTGCACGCTCCAATCCACTGCATTTCATTATAATTCAAAGGGATGATTGGAAGCTGAGCTCTTCCTCTTCAGACTAAATCAATAAACCAAAATAAATAAATAAATGCTCACTTCTCTGCCTCCTCACGGAGCGATATTTATTTCCCGCTTAAGACGCCTCGCAAACATGAGTCACTCCATTGCAAACACTCACACGGGCAAAATACAAAGCAGACTTTTGTGACCTTAATAACAGGTTTAACAGAAATTTGTTATCACATGCTGCATTTCTGATTGCTGTGTGCATGTGGGTGTCTTTGATTTTTATTTATTTATTTTATTTTATTATTTAGAAAGAGTTCTTGGGTTCACAACAGCAATCCTTGCTCTTTTAAACTAGCCATTAGCACCTGTGTTTTTTGAAGAGGCACCAGGGGCAGTCCTGGTACACTTGGGGGCGGTTTCCCGGACAGGGTTTAAATTAAGCCAGGAGTAGGACTTAATCTAGAATAGTTAATCGTGGTTTACAAAATGGCTTTCTGAAACACAGATTAAGTACAGATTAGTAAAACCTGGACTATGGAGTCCTGAATTAAAATAAACTAGATTAATTTAAAACCAACTGAGCTAATCTGAATTAGCATGAGAGAGGCTGCCTATAAAACATGGAATGCACCAAGAAAAGCTTAAAATTGCATGGAACTGAGAAGCTAATCCAAGGATGGCAATGGTAGCAAAAAAAAGCAAAAAAAAATAAAATAAAAAACTATACTAACAAGAGACAATTCTTTTAGAGCAAGCAAAATACATCAGCTGTGGAGAAAAAAAAAAGAAAAAAGAAATGCCTGGAAATCTGTTTGTAATGAATAGAGTGGAACTCCTACAGGGGTTCAGGCTATAAGGTTGCCGGATGACTACAGAAACTTTATCAGCAAGATGGTAAAAAACTTTACATTTCTTGTCTATTACCACCCACTGCAACTTATACCAACGACGGAAATAAGCGCAGTTATAATAGCAAAATATGTGGGAGAGCGTTGCTATAGTGTGACAATATAGGGAGCACATTAATGTTAACACTAAATCAAAACTATTTAGCACATAATTTGTAATTGAAAGGGTTTAATGACAATATCTAATCATGGTTACACACTAATTACAAAATAGATGTATGAGATGATAAAATCATATACCATTAATCGTACCAAGCATGAATGTAAAAAGTTACCTGAGAGATAGAGATAGAGAGAGAGAGGGCCAGAGAGTGCCCAAGAAAAGCTAAGAATCAAAGATCCCAGAAAAAGAGCAGAGAATCAAAGAGACAGAGCAACAGTTACAATCTTCTTTTATCCCTTCCATGACCATGTGACTGAAACCCAAATGTGAGACATTCAAACTGACCAATCAGAAGATTAAAATTCCCCTACTGTACTAAAGGTGTGACAAAGGTGTACAAAGGCTTAATCACTATCAACACATTTGTGTCTTCCAAATGGCCCTTGTAGCAAGAGAGAGGGGGTTGAAACAGTAAAGCAAATGTCTTTGTTCATTTTAAAATATCTTTAGATATTTTCAATTCTACACTAAAAATGCATAAAGTAACACTTTATTTCAACATTTACTCTCCCAATTCAGCTCGGTGCAAAGCATGATGGGAAGTGAAAGTCCTGTTTGATTGGGTTACTTGACTGAAACATGTTATTGAAACATGTTTGTTATTTCAAAATGAAAACATCAAGTGAATTTAAACAGTAAGCATTTCAAGTCAATTTAACATGAAGCAATCACATTTGAACCAGAAACAATAGTTATAATCAATGGTGTTATATATAAGACTTGAGATGCAAAAGCCTCTAAGTGCCATCAAGGTGTCTAGGTGTCAGTAGTCCAAGTGGACTGCCATATCAGTGAAAAAATAAATGAAGCAAAACTGCAGTTGAACTTGACAACCAGCGTTGATTATTCAGATTATAATGAGGTTTCGATATACTTGATAAGCAATAGAGGGTATGCACGTGACCTCACCATCGACTGTTATGACTGTGGTTACGCCCATTGAGTGGCAAAAGACTGAGTGGCAGCATTGGTTTTCAGCGTGAATGCCACGAAAAACGGGAAAGAGCTTTGTGACTGAGTGTGCAAATAGCTTTGACATGAAATCTGAGGTATATTTTTACAGACTGCCGAAAGCTACAGAAAAAAAGAAACAAATAGGTCGCTGCACTTCACAGATTGGACTCCAGGCAAAGAAACATGTTTTGCAGTTATCATTTTGTGTCAAAATGTTGGATTTTGGGGTAAAATCATACCCTATATATTGTATTGTTATATAGTGTGTTGACAACTCATCAATTAAATATTTACCATCTTATATTCTGCATAATTGGGTGTTTTTAAATAAACACTGACAAAAACTATACAAGTTTTAGGGCTGGATGATATGATAACATATAAGATTGATATAAGTGATCACTCTGATTTAGACCTACCTATATTGTAGTTACATAAAATATTCACAGGCCGATTTGCTTTATGTATTTCCCTGGCGTCAAAATCAGGCACATATAAATGTCAGGAAACACGATTCCTTGCTGCATGTCAATATCCATGGATTAGATTTTTTTGACATGTCATAAGGAACACTTTCGACCCTAACCTTTAGTGTAATCATTTGTTTTACTCGCATTTTCGCAGTTTCCTCTATTAAATCCAGTCATGCTGCAGATTCTTTTGCCACTCAGTCCAGCTGAGGGAACGCGTTCCGGCGGGAAAGTGACGTCTATGCATACCCTCTATTACTCCCTTAGTTAGAATAACTAAAATGGTTCAAATAAAAACATTTTCTGTTTAGTCCACTTTGGCACAGTTTATGCTACTGTGACTGACTCACAAAGCCAAGTGGGACTGAGTAGTGCTATCAGGCTTTTTTTTATGATGATATCACTCTGCTACATAATCTTTGAATGGCTGTTTGTGTTAGTGATGAGTGCTATGCGAAGATTAAGATATCACAATCATCTGAGACGCTGTGAGCTGCTGAAGAGATGCAGCTCCTTGCTAAGGTTATCATTCCTACTTACCCCTGTAAAAGCGCAAAGTTTCTTTCTCTCGCTTTTATTAAAACTGTCAGAAATGAGTGAGACATTTCAGTGCAAACTTGTGTGTAAAAAGTTGCAATCTTTTGATGGTAAAACCTTTGAAAAAGCCAATGGCTAGCTTGCTAGGATGCTAATTTGTTGATATTATTTGTTAAACTCGTTTTCAGATGTTTACTTTTCTTTTTATTGCTTTTTAATGTGTGAAAGATTTTTTTTTATTCATAGAGTAATGAAAATGAGTCATGAAAATATAGCAAAAAACAGTCCCACATGGCGTTTTGGGGCCCAAGTTGTGTTTAAAGTCCATGTTAACTTGAAGTTGTGACTTTACTTCATTATTGTGTGACACATTTCAAAGTAAAACAGAATACTGAATAGAGGACAGGCTGTTAATGATGTTCTGCACAAGCTGTCAAACTGATATCATTAGAGAAGGAATGCAAATTTTCAGATTCTGAAGACAAATATTTTTTTTTCTGTGGATTAACTTGCTTAATTGTTTACCACAAGATTAGTAATGTGCACCAACAAAGTAAATATAGTCAGTTTTGAAGCAAACTTTATACAAAGAAGCCGATCAAACGTGAGGCGATAAAAACATTGTGGGAACTTATCTTTATGGAACTGTCACCTTTGTGATCTGTTACCGAGGCCACTGTCTTGTCTTCTTTCAGACCTTTAGCTAAGTTTTAGTCAGACTGTGCATGCAAGGAGCTCAGACAGATTGATGGACAAAGAGTGAAAGAGCGCGCAAGAGAGACAGCGAGGAGTAAGGCTGACTGAAAATCCTCTCACAAACACAGCACCAGGTCATTAATCATTGTCTGTTAGGCCACGACCTCAAAAAACCTGCATACTTTACATAGAACTAGAAGTTAACAGCCTATGTCTGTCAGGATTCAGAGAGACTTACTGTCCTCTCTTGTCCTTCTCAAATTTGTCCTATTACTAGGAGGATAAGGAAGAACAATTTGAATTCTGCTTAAGTGCATTTAAAAGTAGACTATGTCACTTTTTTTGTTCAAAAAAAAAAAAAAAAATCAATACATCAGTCAATACATCATCAATCCTTCTTCCAAAACATGTTTTTTTGTCTTACCCTGATTCACAATGGTAAGCTTATTATTAGAAGTTTTTATATTTTAGAACTGTCAGGATGGTTTTCGTGAGAAATTGAGTACAAACGCTACTCGTCTGTAATTAGAGAAAAGTTGCTTCGGCTACTTAAAGGATTAGTTCACTTTTAAATAAACTTTTGCTGATAATTTACTCACCCCCATGTCATCAAAGATGTCCATGTCTTTCTTTCTTCAGTCGAAAAGAAATTAAGGATTTTGATGAAAACAATCCAGGATTTTTCTCCATATAATGGACTTCAATGGGCACCAAACGGTTCAAGGTCCAAATGACAGTTTCAGTGCAGCTTCAAAGGGCTTTAAACGATACCAGACGAGGAATAAGGGTCTTATCTAGTAAAACGATCAGTCATTTAAAAAAAAAAAAAAAGTTTAAGTCTTATAAGCACAAATGCTCGCCTTGTTCGTGACGTCACGTAATACACAATAACGTTGAAAAGGTCACGCTTGACGTGGGTGGAAGTACCGAGTCGGTGTTTACAATTTGAACGTGCAAATACTAAGTCAAACGGCATTTACAAAAAAAGCTAAAACAACTAATGGTTATTCCGTCCTGTGTTGTCAGTGCCATCAGACTGTCATACACTTCTCCATCAGAACAAAAACACCTCTAAAGGGGGTCGCACACCGGACGCGAAGCTCGGCGCTATGCAGCGTCGCGTCTCTGACAACTCACAGGTATCGCACACCGGCCGCGCACATTATATACACGCAAGCTCAATTTTGAATCGACTCCTGATAGAAGAGCTGCACAATGGGAGTGTTTTACGTCAACAGGGAAACGTTACATATGCCTATGTTTTAATATTTCGCACTGAGGTTAGTGTACATGGAAAAATGGCACAACAAAGCAAAAGAAAAGAAAAGGCTATGTTTATTATACATTTTTAGACTTTATTCAAGCTGTTAAACTAAAAGTGTAAAACTAATGTATCTTGCAGCAAAAGGGTGAAGTCAGTATGTACATTAACGATGATTTGAGAGAAATATAATATACATTTAATGTAAAACAATATACATTTTAAAAAACTTCCTGAGTCGTAGCTGGGCGCCACGGACAGGCGGTGTGTGTACACTCATAGAAAACAATGCGTTCAAATTTTAGAGATGTGGCGCAGCGCTGAGCTTCACGTCCAGTGTGCGACCCCCTTAAAACGCTGTTGCTCAGTAACGGTGGAAATCCATTTTGTCCAGTAATGCAGCGAGATGGAAACAGGGACTCACCGACTGATTCTAATGGTGGGATTGAAATGGTCCATTCGTGGCAGCATTTAGATTCTTCCTCTGTTGGCAATGGTTGGCATTTGCCACATGTGCACCACCACATCTCGTTAGATCTTCGTCTGCCCGATGCTTGGGCGGCGTGTGTCGCCGCAGCAGTCTCTTCCATCTGCCTTATTTCTTCCTCTGTGTATTGCGGTTCAAAAAAGGTAGGGCAGTGTGAAAAACTCATCTTCTCCTCGAAGTTCAAAATCGTCCGACATTGTTGTTTTACCTTTTTTTGTGAACAGCGTTTGACTTAGTATTTGCACGTTCAACTTGCAAACACTGACTCGGTACTTCCGCCTCGCAGAACAGAGCAAGGCGAGCATTTGTGCTTATAAAACTTAAACTTTTTTATTATTTTTTTTAAATGACCGATCGTTTCGCTAGATAAGACCCTTATTCATTGTCTGGTATTGTTTAAAGCCCTTTGAAGCTGCACTGAAACTGTCATTTGGACCTTGAACCGTTTGGTGCCCATTGAAGTCCATTATATGGAGAATAATCCTGGAATGTTTTCATCAAAATCCTTAATTTCTTTTCGACTGAAGAAAGAAAGACATGGACATCTTGGATGACATGGGGGTGAGTAAATTATCAGCAAAAGTTTATTTAAAAGTGAACTAATCCTTTAATGCAAATGGTATGTGAGGTTAGTTATAACAACGAGTGAGAAAGGTTGACATGGAGAGTGCTAAAATCTCCAACGCTGAACAGAGGAGAGTAAGCTGGCAATAAGAACGTGCCAGAGCTCGTAATAAAACGAGAATCAACATTGGCTTGGATTTTCAGAGAACTGAGGGATCTGAAATGTTGTAAAGCAATGCATAGATAGCGTTTTTATAACTCAACAGGTGATTTTATTGAGAATATAAATTATGTAGCTCTCTAACAGAGTTCATTGTAAAGCATTATCTATTGTGAAGGGTCATTTCGTTATGGTTGTGGCACTGTGCTGGAATTTATTTGTTAATTATTCTATGAATTGGTATAGATACAGTAACGTATTCAGCTAGTCAGCTTGAAATCTTTTCCAACTGGTTATATCACTTAAGCTTAGTAGTGAATGTTTTATGAGCAGTAAGATAATCTCTCTCTCTTTCTTAGTTATTAGAAATAACCATATTCAACCACACAGTCATGCAGAGCCGAAGCACAACCAAAACAATGTTCTTCCGCAAAATGCATGAAGTTTTTTTTTTTTTAACCACTAGAGGGCCAAAAGTTGCTTAATATCTAGTTAATTCTAGATTCTAGAGTTTTTTTTTTTTTTTTGAGCCAATCAACTCAGCTGTAAATGCCATGTGACTAATCATTCTAGAGCTGCAGGATGATGTCATAACAATGCTGATTGGCTGATGACAGTACAAGAATGCACACAGTCCCAAAGCCTTTACTAGCGACTATCCTGAGCTGTGATGTCAAAGGCAGCTGACAGGGAAAATGTTACTACTTTTTACAAGCCTTAAAAATTAAGCAACTGAAAACATCTACTACAATCTAAACATGAATGTAACAAATATTTTGCTGTAATACGCCCCCACTTATAAATGTCTATCAATGGATAAAAATCCCTTGGACGGTGTAATTACTTGGATGGTTTTCTATGATATTAGACTGCGTAGCCTATAATAAAAGATAATGAATTTCGAACCAAACATATTTTTATTCAAAGATCAACAGTCTGTCATTAGTCTTTAGTCTGCCACAAAAAAAAAACAACATTAAAATGATGAACTAAAATGTCATTGTGAAAAAAAAACAATGACTGTTATAAGTAACAGTGCGTAAATCAGACCTTTCTGTATAGCCTAACGCTAATAAGCTTAAACGAAAATAACGAAATAATTGTGTAGTGAAGTATTTCTTTGTACACAGTGCCGGCCCGTGAACAATCACTCCTTTAAGCTGCGCACACACCTAACGATTGTGAGGCCGATTATGAATGTAAATTGATACTTATGGCTGATCGCGCTCAAACGCGTCCAGTCAGAGCCAGTTGCGTTCAGTCTGCGATTACAGTGGGTGTTCAAATTCCATGTGTGAGTATATAAATCGGCTCCAGTCGAAGGAAACAATCGGTATGTGTGTTCAGTTCAGTCTTAGAATGTTTCAGCTAATCGTTAGGTGTGTCGCGGCTGCAGCAGCTTGCGCTCTCTTCATCAAGGCTTAAAACAAAAAGGGCATGCATATCTAAATTCGCGCTTAGCCGCCAACGGTATTTTTTTAGAACTTAGAAAAAAGATGCTGCAGCCAATGAGCAGCCGGCGGGGCTGGTTGCAGGACGACTCAACCTCCGCAGACAGTTTTTAATGTTTATCAGACAATAACTACTCAAGATTTTGCTTTAGTATAATTTTCGGGACAATTAGGGCCAGATTCGGGATTCAGGACAACAGTTTAGATTTCGGGACTGTCCCGAATTTTTCAGGACGTCTGGTCACCCTAAAGAGTCCTATGAAATCCTGCAGTTAAACACGAAAATAAATGTAAATAAATCTAAGTCAGAATACCAGGGTAGGGTAGGCAACCCTTTTTACTGGGCCCCAGTGAAATACTGCTGCGCCCTAGCTAAATATTACTGATAAATCATTGTCTAACAATGGAAATTATCATTTAGTGACCTGAGAATAATTTTCCCTCATAATATTTCAGCAATAGAGTCATGTGTGTTTTCTATCAGCTGTTTAGAACTGATCAGAACAAGCCATGGCAAATTTGAGAATGATTCATGATTTTGATCTGATCGTGGTGTGCCAAAAGTTCCAATTCATGCACTGAATAGATTGCAGTGGTTTCTTACATTTAAATATTAACTGGATACTTAATAAGACAGAAAAGAAAGATGCTACTTTGGTGTGTTACAGCATCTACCAGCAGGGACTAACCGAAAAATCTAACTAGCTAAACCTTGAGTATGAATTATTTGCAACTTGTTATTGTTAATTGCTGGCAGGTAGTATAAGAAGAGGGAGCATTTTATTGGACAAAAATTTAGTACAGGATGAGTCATCAAAGTCAAATCAACATTTAGAAGTACATTAGCATTTAGATGGTCTCAAATACTGTGCACTTCAAATAGAAGAGGTCTATTAGAGAAACTAAAAGCCTATGTCTTTCAGGATTCTTCAGAAGGACAACTGTCCTCTGTCCTTCGCAGTTTGTCCAAGGTTACCGTAACAATCACTAGCGCAGTGGTGACCCGTCTCCTCATCTTGAGTCACATCTCCAGTGAGATACCCCCCACCCCTCATCATTGTCTCTTTTTTCCCCTACACTCTCTTTTTAGAGTGACGAATTAATTAGGCCGGAATCGTGACCGGACTAAGTAGATGGTGCATATTAACAAGATCGCAGTGGCTCAGAGCATTTGTTGTAAATTGTTCGTTTTTTACAGCTCTGAATCATGAGGGGGCATGTTTTGTTTGGCTCCAGTGCTCCTGTCAGCGTGCAAACATGCAGACAGAATCACTTTAGACTTTACTGTTGCCAAGTAAAATCTACAAAGCGTGAGAACCAAGAGAGCAGCCAATGTCATAAATATTCTTCGGGTGAAGATGTACAAGTGCACTCGATTGGTGAACTTTTGCACTTTTGGTTAGAGCCTCAGGTCAGTCGTACTCACTCTTTAGTGTGCTACAAGTCTACTTCCTGTAGTGACAGAAAGCACCCAGAACACTTGAAAACCACAAAGCCAGTGCACTTATCTGTGAAACATAATACAGTGGTGCAGTGTTTACAGTGGTAAAACACTGGCAACAAACTTTAGCAAACATCACTCTGATACATCACTTAGGGTAATGGTGATGTGAGTAATTTTTTGATGTTAAAAACTGTAAGTATCCATATGGGGGCTTTGAATATTAAGTGAATATTAAGTTGCACAACAGGGTTGAGGTGTGAGTCTTTGAGTCAAGGTTAAGAATGAGAATGACCCCTCCAGCCACCAGCCCTCCTGGTTCAGTTAGCCCCTGCTGGTAAATGCTGTAACTGCAGCATTCTGGGGAAAAAGCATCTTACTTCATTAAAGCAGAACTAAGTAACTTTTTTTACCTTCATAAATAGTTTTCTAAGTCCTTACGATGGTTAATTGACTTGTAGTGGTGTGTTTGAAGCGAGCACTAACCCCCTCTGGCACGTCTACGCCTGAAAACAGCGCTTGCAAGTTGAGCTGCACCGACCCGACACAATCTCGCCTCATGTTCACGTTCACTTGACTTTATATGACTTTATAAGACAATTTCGAAAATTACCCACCTCCATCGAGATTTCTTGTACTGTATTTGCAAAACTACTGCGCTGGTGAGCGTTGTAGTCGTTGTAGTCCAGAGCTGCGCTTGGAGTATTTAAGACAGTGTGATTCACTGAAGGAACCTGTAGGGGGAGCTTCGCAAATCTTACTGAGTTCTGCCTTAAATGTAGGGTAGGCAATTTGTTTTATAAACACTTTTTGTTGTACTGGTTGAAACTCTCTTCACATCCTGATAGCAATCAATAATAGAAGTATTCTAAATATTAAAACATGTACATATATCTTCTGTGGAAGTCTCAGGACCAAAAAATGTTTGTCCAATCATTGCATTCGTTCCTACGGTACCTGCCTGTCAACACATGCATTTGCATACCTCCACGCACCCTTCCTGTACAGACATCACACGTCATCAGCGCTTTCCATGAGGCTATGCAGAGTTGTAGACAGTCACTGAGCGCCACAGACAAACAGCAGCCGCCTTTTACAGTTCCTTCTAAATCAAAACAACAAGCTTATACTGTGTTCATGTCGCAATCATAATAACGAGATGGCAACCTGTGACGTTTTATCCAGAGCTGTTCATGTCCTCAGACTTTGGATTTATGCTTTTCTATGTCAACGCCGAAATGAATCTGCAGCAGTCAGGTGGTACAAGAGCTCTGTAAGTTGTTTACATTAATTATTATTGTAATGTTATGTCCTTTGAGACATGAGGTAATTTAATGTCGTCTCTCATCTTGTAATGCTTTGCAGACTCTGTTGTGTGCGTTCATGTGTTTTGGAGGAGGCATGGCTTTAGAGAACGCTCTGAAGGGAGGGTAGGATCTCATGCTTTTTAAAGCTAGCTTGATATTTCTAGCCTCTCCAAAACTGCCTACTCTACCTTTAACATCCATTGAAAAACAGAAGTGTATTCTGACTAAATAAATTAAATATTTAATTATGTTTTAGTAGTGCTTTTGTCAGTGATCTCTTTTGAAGGGCTCTTAGAAATGTCAAATGGACTTTATGACAAAACAATTGAGAGAGAAATAAAAATAGTTCGAGAGAGATGAGAGAATGGAAATAATAGTACCTGACACAGATCAGACATGATGCTGTGTCCCTGTGAAAGCACCCTGGCTCTTATGTGTTCCATATTTTGGCTGTTTTTATGTTGATATGTGGTTTAGACTACTTTATGTGCATTTGGATGATTTAATTATTGAGTTTTTTATGTTACAGTTGAATGACCCAAAGATTCACTACCCGAACTTCCTCTAACATTAAGTGATGAGCAAATAACACTATTATTAATGACCGACGGGGCTCTGCGTGTCCTAACGGGTTACTGGAGGATGCATATCATTAAAAAAAAAAAAAAAAAAAAAAAAAAACATAAATCCATTTGGAATAGCCATTCTAATTTATCTTTCATAACTTTAATAAATGCAATGTATCTTTTAAAAGGGGAGAAGAAAAATTAAAGTGCATTTGAAAATCTGCCCGGCAACCCACAAGGGAGAAACAATGTTGAGTCAATACTGTGACATTTTCCTTGCAAAGGGTAAAGACTGTCAGTAATTGGAGGTGAATTGACTGGGGTCTGACTCTGCAAAAAGGCCTTTACTGGGCGGCATTTAAGAGTGAACACACACACACACACACACACACACACACACACACACACACACACACACACACACACTTTCAAATGCAAGCATGCATTGCACACATTCTCAATCCATTGGGGTGATGCTGTAAATTCTCACCCACAAATGCATGATCTCAAGCCTTTTTGTGGCTTCCATCTCATTAATGGTCTCTCTGATAGCAAACAAAACAAGCTTGTCAAGTTGAGTTCTCGAGAGATGCCATTCTCTCCAAAGCAAAGTCACAGAGCCAAAACCCTGTGTGAACTCTCTCAAAGAGCCACAACCACATCCATATGGGAGGGGAAATGTGTGGCAGGAGCATGCAGGGATCACCTGCCATTCAAACCAAGGGCCAGATGGACCCCTCTGTGTATGATGCATTAAAAACCATGACAGTTTTAAATGCACTGTTGATTCTGATACACAAACACTGATATATATATATATATATATATATATATATATATATATATATATATATATATATATAGCCTATTTAAATATTTAATGGTTTTAACTATTTTAATAACAAATCACTGGTCACGTGGTCAGGAATTTAGCAAGAATTGCACAAATACTGTAGATTAAGTAACTTAGCTCAGAATAGCCTTCCCCAACTTGCCAACAGCTTTTTACAGGAAGAACAGTCAGTGTTGTTCCACTCAATGTTAATAGCTTCACACAGTTCATGAGTTGAAAAAATGTCTCCCAGTTTAATGTGAGACCATGTATTCACTATAGAGATCAAAACATGAGCCTGATAGACTGATGGTTCTCAAGCCACTTCTTGATTGCCTTTGCAATTTGGCCAGGAGCATTGTTTTGTTAAAAAATAACATCTTGATCATTTGTGGGAAGCAAGTCATTCTGCAATATTCTCCTGTGCTCCAAAGCATTAAATGAATTTTCACATTGAAGTAGCTCACAAACACCAGCAGCTAAAAAGACTCCCCACACAATGACACCTCTTTCTCCATGCTTCACTGTGCTATAGATGCATTTATTATTATATTTCTCAGCAGATTTTCAAAGACAGTGGAGCATCAACATGCAACTCGTGTTTCATTGCTAAACACAAAAACTTAATTCTGTCTTTGATGTTTTTGCCATGACAGCAATGGCTTTTTATGTAGTGCATTTGCTTAAATTTTGCTAATTTCCTGACCAATAATTTGTGGTTAAGACAAAACTAGTGTTTAAAAGCTTAGTGTTTAGCCATTTTGGGCTTGGCCTTTCTTTCTTTTCCCCATATATATATATTTGATGATAAAACAGATACAAAGGATTACAAAGGGCAGATTCGATGACCAGCTGTGGTCCCAGGCCTCCACGACTCAACCTCACACACTTGCGGAAGCATTATACTCTAAGGCTAGAATAAAACAGCTTTACCCAGGGTATTAACTCAAACAGGGAGGTCTAATGCTACGGGATCAAGCGTTCCGCATCATTGACAGGAATGAGGGGAGTCCCACAAGATCATAAACTCTGTCCTGATCTTGTTACGCAGTCAGAGACTACATCTTCTCTCTTACTAAGCCTTTCTGTGCCTGAGAGGGACAGACTTGCAGACTTATCATCTGCTGCTTAGGAAGCTCTTCATTTGAGTTTTCTGTGCATGTAGTTGAGGATCTAAACAGAAGAACACCTTGAAGATTTTAGGCTTTGCTTTCACAAACTAATCATGATTCAAGGGCAGTGACAAATAAAATGCATTCAAAATGTAATTCATAATGTCTTGAATACATCTTTTGTATGATGAATACATCTTTTTGTAGCATGTTTTAAATTTCTGAATATATATATATATCTTGTATCTTTTTGTTATTATTATTTCTTAGAAAATATTTTAACGGAAGTGCTTCACTGCTTATTAACACTGTTTCGTTCAGGTTAGTTCAGGCAGTAAAAAAAATGATATGATGCTACTCACTAAAACATATTTATGAATTAATAATCCGTTATGAATGATTGAAAATAATGATTAAAGTTGTGTACACTATTCAAGGTGTAGAGAAAAAAAGAACTTTTTAAACATTAATATTTAAAACGATATAACTTTTTAAATATAAAAATTTTCCATATGTCTTTGAATTAATCTTTTCCTTGAATATTGTATAAAAGTTTTCAAAACCACATGAAATTAATATGCATTAGCAAAAACTTACATTTGCAATCCGCTGAGGCTCTTCTAGCACATCACATGTCAGATATTATTATACAGTTTTTAGTGATATATTTCTAATTTTATAGTGAATGACACCACATGCCATGTTTTGTCAACATACCGCCCAAAACTGATCACATGATGTAAACTGTGAGAGCAACATGCTGTTGCTATAGTTACCTCCTCAGGCGAATACAACTTCTGTTTACTCGGGTTTTTAATTAGCAACAGGTGAAAACATGCTTTATCGTTATACTGAAACATTTGATATACAAGAGCGCCTATTTTTATGCACAAAATAATTTTGTTCTGACTTCTTTTTGGGTGGTTCAAGCCGTAATTAAGGGGTCAGACCCTCCACAAACACCCCCATAAATCGCACCATGATTCAAAGCAATCATTTTTCCTACAATTTCCATTCCATTCAGCTCGTAGGCTGAAGCAAACTATTAGTAAGAATCCATGTGGTGGTGGAGGTTTCGCCAAAGTTAGCACTTCGGATTGGTGGTTAGCATTGAAAATGTAAATGGCGCAGCTTTAGCAGGCACTTCACATAGCCTCTCTGTCACCTCTTGTTATTAGCCCGCCCACTCTCCGTCTGCGTGACCGGCTAGCATGGATGCTTGGAGTGGCAGGTGTGGGGGCTGCCACATGATGGCTAATAATGGTGCTCATTAAAGGGGCTTTATGAAAACCCAGCTAGCTATCTCTGCATCTTAGCTGAAAAAAGTGGCCTGCTATGTTACAAACACATACCGTCCCACCACTTTCCCTCACTTTTGTCTTCTCACCCAAACACCTCGACATGCTCTCCTATATCCCTCTTAAGAGCTTTCCAGGTTTGGTGAATCAATTTGATGGCATTGAAACCATTTTTGTGTCACTTTGCCCAAGCTCCCTTGAATAGAGTGCTATTGTCCGATAGTTCCGCCATGTGGATGGTGAGAAGGGGATTTGATGGCGGGTTCCCATAGCGGAACAAACTGAATTCTGTTCTATTTAGCAAGCGGGACAGGTCTCCAACAAGAGAGGAGGGGAGAGGAGGGAGGAGGGAGGAGGGAGGGGATTGTCCAGTAGAACATCTTAAATGAATGACTATCAGATAGCGTGACATTATTCTGCTCGACATATAATGCAAGGCCCCACAGAATGGGATAGTGAAGCAGGTGGGTTTTTGAAAATGGATGACAACATTGTCAGGCTGTTTGAGGCATACAACAAATAAATCAACCATTAAGTAATCTCACAGTTCAAATCCCCTCAAGCTGTTAATAGCTGCTCCATTTTAAATGGAGGGATTAATTTTGGCTCCGAGGGGTTCGTTTTTTTCTATGGATTTTTTTTTTGTTTGTTTGTTTGTTTTGGGCTCAGGAGTAAGCATTCATGTTTGTGGTTAAAGATAATTGTTTACGATATTCTATAGCACTTAATCATTCATGAATAAATAAACTGAGACTACAGGATGGTTTCATCCAGGAGAAATGATTTAAATTAATTAAATAATTTATTTACAAACTAGGTTGGCATATAATGGTTATGACAGAAACTGTAACCAGGTTTACTTAAAATTACATGTAAAAAAAAAAAAAAAAAAAAAAAAAAAATCACCAGATTGAGACTTTATAGCAGATGAATCATGGAAAGACACCAGCATTGATTTTGCCTGATTTGATTTTGTTCTCATGAATTTTTGACACTGTTGACAAAACCTCATAAAAGAGGTATATTTTAAAATTAATCTTCCGAGACATACAGTATTAGCAATGATTCCTTAAAATATGTATAATATTTAAATTCTCCTTACATTTAAATATAGTATTTTGTTATCATCTGTAGACAAGTGTAAGTAAATAAATGTATGAATAATAAATAAATAAATTAAATGTATTAATTTATTAATCAATTTAATTTATCATTAATAATTAATTTCATTTTTAAATTTTTCGTAATATTTCGCAAAGCTGTTTTCATAATGTCAAGTATAGTACATTATCTTAATAAACAATGAATGATTATATTTCAAAAAAGACGACAGCAACCAAACAAATGAAAATGTTGCAAAGGATGGTTTGAATATAATGCATAATTATAAAATAGAAATATATCTGCAGCTAGCCCATAAAACCACTGATTACTGCACAATAAATCATTATAATTAAGCACACCCTTCTCCATGGACCAAAGGGCCCAATAAATAAAATTAGTCCCAATCAACACTGCAGACACTTGTGGAACATGTTATACCAAATGAGTTCTCCAAAAATGGACAAAAACTGTAACTAGCAAGCAAATGATGCCAGATTAACTGGTAAGTTTGTTGGCAAGCTTTGCTGTGTGCCACGGGGCAGGCTTAGCATTAATAATTCGGAGGATGTGCCAGCACAAAAGAAAACAGAGGCTTTAATGAGTTCATTCCCCACCATGGACGAAGAGATTAATGAGGAAACCACTGCCTCAAAAAGATGAACCCAAGACCCAAAGTCTAAAGTTTCAGAGATCTGCAATCAAAAGTCTCAGATATTAATGCAAACTCTTTCATTAATTCTATATGAAGTCAAGATGAATATGAAATAATTTCACGTCATCTTCTTTTGCTTCCATTTTAATTTGTATTCCTATAAGGAATTCTGGAAGAATAATATATGACAAAAATTGATGCTTATGAAATATAACTACTATGAAAGTGCTATGATTTTTTCTTCATCACCCATACTTGCTCTAAGTATAATTTCTTATGACCACCTGCTAATCTGTGTATATCTGCTCACTTATGGTCAACTCTTCACAAGTCGTATGTGTGAGCGTCAGGCAGCAAAAATAACATACACAATCACATGCAGCGCATATCATAAAGCAGCCAACTTTGAGACCCTGCTCACATTCGCCTTAGTGTTGCAACCTTGTAATTATCAGTCTGCTAACAGCTCTTAAAAGCTGAGATCATATAAATCATACATACTCCTACACAACAGTCACTTAAGTTTAAAGCTACAGAATATTCCCCATATCGTACAGGCACATACATTCACATTAACCCTTAAATGAATACCTCGGGTCTTTAGTGACCCAGGACATCGTTCACTACCCTCCTCTTCATTCATTTTTTAAAGTTAGACATCAACCTTCTTGGTATTCCTCAATCAGTTCATTATAAAGAATAAAAAATATAAAAAATCATAAAATTATAAAAGAATGCCTATTTTTGTATGCATTTTTTGTAAAAATTGTATAGGGTCGCAAACAGGCGCGCCGTTGGCACGGTGTAACGAAGGCGGGACTCAGAGTGAGATCCATATGCAAAGCTTTATTAAATGTTGAGCGTGGTCGTACAGGCATGGTCAAACGGGGCAAACAGGAACATCAGAGACAGGCAGGAACGTAGTCAGAGAACAGGCAGTGGTCAAAAGGCAGGCAGCTATCAATCAACAGTAGAACCAAACAGGGATCAGAAACAGGAACCGGAACAGACAGGATAAACAGGACAAAGGCTTGGAAATGTTACACTGGGAAAAACAAGACCTAGCAGTGAGGTGATGTGTGTAAGAGTCTTTTATAGTCCTGGTAATGAGCTGCAGCTGGATGTGGTGATTAGTGATTAGTGTGAAGTGTGTGCAGGTGAGTGGCAGAGAGGATGATGGGAGATGTAGTCCGGGAACTGACAGGAACAGTCGGTGATCATGACACACGGGGGACAGGGGGTCAGGACCCCCACAGTTTTGAAAAGACAGAAATCGACCCCGCACTTTTGATAAGGGCTGCTTCAATCAGTCACAATATATCATCTTTTAGCTTAGGATATTTTCTTTCAAATGAGACCATTTCTGTGAGCTTTCATTCGTAAATAATCAACTGCTTTGTCGCAGATGCAAAGAAGAAGAAATGCACTCTCGAACAGAGAAACACGTGATCTCCAAGCAATCGATCACAGCATGCTAACGTTTTAGGACAGGTATGGTATAGGATGGTATAAAATCGTGGCCGAACGTTAGCGTTTGTCAATCAAGCCAAACTGTCCATTTATTAAAAGCATTGATGGCATCTATAAAAGAGATATCTAAAAGCGAAACTAAGTTATTGCCTCGACCGGCGACACAGTTGGGGAGGACGCACGAGAGGAGACCTTCACGTTTAATTGGTATGTGTATACTGTAATACTGCATTTACAAAGCTTATCAGTGGTATGCACTTTGATCGCGAAAGTGAAAGTGCCCTTTGCGGTTGCATCGCGGTGCCCCCGCGTTCCCATTTCTCTCGATGTAATGAGCTCCAGTCCATTACAATTTAGGGCCCTGGTATGCTTTATTTCCCGCATTCCGCTTAGTCTCGAGTTGCGAGCCTTTCAAAGAAACTCCTTTGCCGCGTTCGCTATGCACACGTGCACCGTCTGTGGTTATAACAATAACAATCTAACCCCCGCAGTTTGGTCCCCCCCACTTTGAAAATGTCTCCTGCGCCCCTGGTCGCAAACGACCCGAGGTGTGTATGAGTGTACGTATATTCTTTCTGCACAACAATAATTGAATCTTATATGACGGAATAAGTACAATTCACCTTTATTCCACAAGGTGGCAATGTCTGATACACAATGCTGAAGTGTAGACTCATTCAGACAGAAAACGAAATAATAAGAAAAACATAAAATGGCTCAGCGATTTACTGCAGAGCAAGTACTGAACGCCATCAAATATGACTGTAACTCTTACTGGATGCATCTGGTGAAGCTGTTAGTGATTGAAATATTGATTTTGAAGATGTTGAAAATTATATAGTTTTGAGAATACGTTTGAGATCGCGAATGGGCTCATATTCGTGACCTCAAACATAAAACTAGCCCATTATTTGCTGAATGTACTGGGAAATGAGCTCTGACGTGGACAATGAGGATGGCATAAAACATCTGCTCAAACGGAGCCCTTTCAAGCTCCAAAAGGTAACAAAATATGCTTTATTTTATTCTTCTGTAATTCTTACTCATATCAGAGGAGTTTTATATTATCGTGACAGGTAGAGATCCTTCCGTGTTAGATATAGATCCGGGTCGATAAAGACCCGAATATGTAAAAATGATTGGCGAAACAGTCATGCATTTAAGGGTTAAGGCATTCATGCAGGCTAGTTGAGAAACAAGCAATATTCAAGCAGTAGCCTACCTATAAATACTATTGAGATTATTTGAGCTACACTATGTATTCCCTCTTTTGGATAATATAAAATAGTTCTTGTTGACTGAGACATATACATGCAGAAATGCAATGATTTGTTCCAGTAACATCAACAATCAGGTTGAAATGACAGTACTTTGGCCGATGTCCTTGGCGCATATAGACGTCACGTACGCAGTTATTTCCAGTCGTTCGGATCTGCTTATCTAGCTTGAGGAGAGTATTAAACCTTTGACATTGCATAGTTTTGTTTTGCCTTCCCATAGCATCTCTTAAAGGACCTGCTGTTGTGTGCCCTGAGGCGTTATTAAAAAGTATATTCAAACATCAGTTTAGTGTTTAGCCTAGATAAGATGCAGCAATGATAAGAAGTACCCTAGCGAGAGGATGGTTCTGCATTCAATGTTATTTTTGATCTGAAAGATATGTTTTTCCCTAAAAGCTTGTTGTAAGACATTGTGTTGGACCTGTCAACGCTGTGTGTGGGGATGTGGCTTGTTGGAGGAGACTGGAAGTGACAGCTGGGATTTAAGTGAGGTGTCTGGCCGCTATCTTTCGATGTCAAACGGACTAGGTTCGGCCACTCTGGACGTCCCCAGGAACCCTGCTGCACCCCAGCGGACCCTGAGCGGGCGCAGCTGTGGGACCAAGAGTCACTGTGTGATTAATCACCACTCGCTGTAACACAATGACACACACACACATACGGTGCCGCTGCAACGCTGCTCTCAGCCAAGAGGGCGACAGAGGGGACGTCCCTCGACACGTGAAAATGCTGGCGCCAGGCTTGCGTGGATTCCTCGCACATCCGTTCTCACATATAACAATCCAGGAGAGATGTAAGATGGGATCACATAGCTTAAAGTTACTGATCAAAGCACAGTTTCATGTGTAGAAACTTTTTCTGCTGCTTTATCGAGGGGATAATGCAAAAGCAATGGGAGGGAGTCGTTTCGGGTTGATACAACAGTGATTTCAATTTCACCACACTCTCATCAGATTCTTTTTTTTCAAGAGCTCAATTTCCTGGCATGCTATGTGTGGGTGTAGCAAGACATTGCTAGTCAGACAGCAGGTCTTTTAAATGAGCCCTGCAAAAATGGAGGCAGTTCAAAAGACGTTGTGGATACTTCCAAATCTCCTGTCAATTCCAGGTCCTTTAGAGCTTTGCCGTTGCTTAAGCCTGGCTGCCTAATGAGCTTGCGTTAGCTTAATTAAACCTTGCCCATCAAGATGCTTGTCAATTCGTTTGGGTTTGTTAGAGGGGATGGTGGTGTAATTGGGACAATGGCCCAGGGTCCAAAGGGGAGAAGCGTGTTTTCGACAGCATCCCCAGATCTCCTCTGCGAAGCTTTCATGTTTTTCTTTCCCCTGGATTAGTCTTCTTTTCGAGTGCTTGGAATCTAATCGTCATAGCAACACAAACTACCACTTTAATGTCCTTTATCTGGCAATGCGAGAAGAAAGGTTGCATTTGGAGACAAAACACCCCGGCTGCCATGGTGATTGGGCACACGCTTACAAAAGCGGTCATGGCCGTGTGCATTTAGACGAGCACAATGGCTGGAGCTTGAGAGATATTCAGACGTTATTCTTAGAATACCTCCGCAGTGGTCCTGCATTCTCAAGAGAATTAATACGATCGCGGGTGCATTAAACAACGGGGCTTGCAGCTACGCCACAAGTAGCCAATTGAGAAGATAACTAGGCCTTTAATTGACAGCATGACATCGCCTCATTATCCCTTTTTATGTAAATGAGGTAAAAGAAAACCCGGAGCTCTTCGTGGTAAGTGCAAAGACAAGGTTAGCCTGAACCCGGGACGTCATTTGCTCACATGTTTTTATTAAAGGATATAAATTGAGTGAGTTCTCATACCTGCAAAATCCAAAGTGGTGAAAAAGGTGACATGTTTACAGAGTAAACAATAGTAGGGGGTTAAGGGGGCATCCTCCCCATGTGAAAATTTTCATGATTTTAACATATAAACTAAGCATTCTGGTGCACTCCCATAAGAAAATAAATGGAAAAAACAACAACAACACAAAAAGTAAAAAAAAATAAAAATAAATTATTGACACTAGGGCTGGGCATTGACACAAATTTCACAATTGGATTTGATTTTTATTCAGAAGCTTGCGATTTGATTTCAATTTGATTAACCCTCTACCGCATAGTGTTGCCATATGGCAACATACACTTTGTGTTCATTTCCTTGCCACTGTCTCTTTAACAGAACATTCTCGTTTTTTTTGTTGGTAAGAGAAGACCTTAGTTTAGCCAATGATGTGCTTTGGTTAAGTCACATGACATGCAATTTTTTTCTGTGGCGCGATTTTCTGACAGATTGCCGTCTCTTGTACAGTATGTAGTTGCTGAAAGCAAATTAAAACGTCAGTAACAAACAAGGACCCGCCCATGTCACATTCACAAAAAAATTGTTAACATCATCTCAGGTAATGGATTAAATCAACATCAGAGACCTGCCACCACAGCCAGTGCTACTGGCCCAGACTTACCACTGGCCTACCATGGTATCTCAAAAAGGCAGGTACAAGTGGATGTAAGTGTATTGTTAGGGTGAAGAGCATCAAATGTGATGTGTACGTGTGCCTCACCTCTGAAAAAAAATGCTTTTTGAAGTTTCGTACAGAAAAAAGGTGAAGTTTCAAGGATTATGGGGGGTTCATGTTCATAACCTTCCTCTCATAAGATTGCGTAATGTTGAATTTTCATGAACTGCAATGTTTTTGGTTTTATGTCAATGTTTTATGATACATGATGAACAGTATTAGATTTGTTTTTCACTGTCTACATTTGCAATTTAAATAATATTCATGAAAAACGTTATGAAATTCAAAGAATATACAGCATTATTCAGCAAAAGAGAATGGAATAAATAAAAGCACAAGATGTTGGAAAATAAGTATAAGATGTTGTTTACATTTACTGCTAAAGCTTATAATAGCATCAATTGATTCAATGCAAACATTTTTTAGGAAAAATATTAACTATATACACTTACACTTATTCCAAGTTATTTCCACTATTGTACGTTGTTGAAAAAGAATCAAATATTTTTTTTTTATAAATTTATCATAATGCGTGCGGTAGAGGGTTTAACTTCAATTCACTAATGATTAGTTTGGGGCCTATCAGGTACCGTACATGTCAAATTTCCTCAATGAAAAAATATCTCTCAACTAATGCTGTAAACTATTCAGGGAACCACAGCTGGTTAAAATTAATTGATTTATAAGCTATTTGCATATAAATTACACATAAATAAGTTTTTATAATAACATTCTAATACATTTTTAATGACATAATTATGTTTCGACTCGTTTGTAATACTGTTTCTACTCGTTTTTAATTTAACATTTAAATGGTGGCCATCATAAAACGGTTATATACATTCAGTATTGAAGCACATGTTAAGTACATGAATATGCAATGGCCTATAGTCACAGTGGATATATATCAAAATGCTCGTCTCTAAGTTCATTTTTGTAGCTGACTAACAAGTTTTTTGACATTGAACGGCTTTTCTGAGGTAAATGTTACGGTAAATGTGACATTTTACATGCTATTTTATTGGCGCTTTTCTGTGGTTGAAACAATGATTGATCGATTAACATTACATATGACATGATGTGGTTTTCAGTAAGTTGTACTGTATCTTTCAACGTACCTTTGGTATTTATTCATCCTACATCTATTCATGTTATATTTCGTGTTGTAAAGCGGAAGAGATGATCGGTTCATAAGCGCTCTGCCTCTTTGAACTGAAGCGCTACAGCGATGTGTCAGTCACACCACAGAGCGCCAAAAAAGATCAGACAGCTCGAGAGACGTTTATGGTCTCACTCTAGCCTATGGGAAAGTAGCCCATTTTCGATTTATTGTGCCTGCAAACTCACCCTGACACCCCCAACCCCCGAAAAAAAAAAAAAAAAAACTCTTAAGATCTACACGATTCACATAAATGACATATTTTGATTCAAAATGGCGAATTTTGCCGAAAAGCGACTAGTTTGCAGGTATGTGTTCTCTTGGTTCTTGGTTCCGTACCAAAAAACGAAATGATACATTGAGTCCTGGTTCGCTTAGCATTCACACATCTTTTTAACACAGAAAAGGATGAGGTCACAACCTGACTGGACAGCTTTTCTGACGTAGGCTATATTTTGTGACGGAACTTACTTAACATCCAAAAACAATGCTGTGTGTTGGGCTGAATGTGCTCATTACAGTATGTGTTTATATGATGGTATTTTTACATGCTGAGAACTCACAAAGAGCTCATAAAATATGTAAAGGAGTCCAAACAGTGTCAGGAATTGCACATAAACGAAGATCTGCTGCCTATACCAAACTGTAGGCAACGTAGCAATATGAACAGTTATGCTTAAGCACTCTTTCTGTCCTGTTTTTGGTTCATTTAGATGTCTTAGGCCAACTCACACTGCACCGACAGACGCTGACAGACGGCATCCGTTGGAGCTTGTTTTTGCCGACTGAACATGTTTAATTGGTGCTTATCGGGTTGTGGAATGTCTGAGAAGTGACGTATCCTGGTGATTGTCCGCGTTGGTCACTGTCTGTCGGTGTAGTGTGAGTTGACCTTTAATGTCTTCTGTGTGTCTGAACACACACTCAGACTTGTTTTTGTTGTGAACAGCTTAATATTTTGTACAAATCAGTTAAGTGAATAACTAAATGTCTCACTAGCGCATAACTGTGGTGTAAAAAAAGTCAAATGTCAGCACTTACTGGCGTAACATTGTAACCTGTTGAAAGGGTCAATTAATGAATCTGAACGATTCTTTTCAATCTGATGAAAATGAGGTAGCAACATTTTTTTTTTTTTATGTATTATGATGTACATCTGAGTGTAACAGATTACCAAAAAAGAAAAAAAACTCTGGTTCAATTGGTTGGATTTTGAGATGTGGCGTTGCACTCAAAAATGAATACGAGCTTGCAGTCAATTGTGGAGCGGCGGGGTCAAAGCGGACTAAATGATTGGAGAAGTCCGGCATATGTCATAAGAGAGAAGTTTGTCATTTTCATCTGAAGACCCATCTGAAGAAAATTTTCGTTTTAAAATTAAATCTACTAGGATGAATCGTGCACATATAGTATGCATTTTGAAAACAGATAAGGTGAATGTTAATTTCATGCTGAATTCATTTTGCATACAGGTTAATTTTGCATAATGGATGTCTCAAAAAATACATAATTTTATGGATTATACAAGGCATATCTGCTACAGGAAAAGGGATCTAAAATGAGCTTTTTTATTTAGTTTAGACACACTTCTGTTTTAAGCCCCACCAATTTTATTTGAATAAAGAAACAGAAACAGCTAATTTTATCATTGCAACAAATACAAGTACATATATAGATCATTTTGCTGCGAACCCCTACTCAAGGGTTTTTGATTTAAGCTCTGCAGACAGATGAACAATAGCAGCTGGCTTGTTATGTAAAGCAGACTTCCCTTAACAAATCTCTTAACCAACAATAACTTAAAGAGAACCAAGCATACAAATTTGCATGCCAATGCTGTTGAGGGAGCTCTATGGCTCACAAATAAATGTTTTCTCCCATATGGACATTTCAGTATTTCATCTGATAAAGCTTTTGTAAGATACACACAGAAACTCAAGTGGGCTTCACTATAAAAGTTTTAATTTAAACAGTAAACCTACACTACCGCTCAAAGGTTTGGGGTCAGTAAGATCCCATATATTGACATATATCTATGTCAATATACAGTAAAGTGTAATTTATTCCTGTGATCAAAGCTGAATTTTCAGCATCATTACTCCAGTCTTCAGTGTCACATGAAATCAATTTAATATGATGATTTGATGCTCAAGAAACATTCATTATTATTATCAATGTTGAAAACAGTGTACAATTTTTTTTTTTTCAAAATTCTTCGATGAATAGAAAGTTCAAAAGAACAGCATTTATTTAAAATAGAATATTTTCTAACATTATAATCGTCTTTACTGTAACTTTTGATCAGTTTAACTCATCCTTGATGAATAAAAGTAGGGCTGGACGATTATGGCCTAAAATCAAAACCTCGATTAATTGAACATTTTACCTCGATTACGATTAATGAACGATTATTTTATTTCTGTTTTTTTTTTTTTTTTTTTTTTTGCCCTCATAGTTCACTGACAAGGTTTGTACTGTAAATTGCCTATGATTGACTATTAAGGTGGGATTTTTTTTTTTCCCCTGTTGAAAGAGTGATCTGACATCATAGCTCACTATCAGCAGTTAGGCTATTTTATCTATGGTTTGTAACATTTCTTACAGGTTTCTGCTCGTTGTTAGTCATACCGTCTCTCTATTAATTGTGAAGCTGTGGGTTGTAAATAGTTCCTTCAAAAGTAGAAAAAATAGATGCTATAACTTTCTTTTTTTAAAGTTTCTAAGCTATTTTAGTGATAAATCACAGGACAGAGCTGACAACAAGTTTCTGCGTTCCTCTGTGTGCGCGCGATCTTCACGTTTTGCGCAGCTGTTTGTATGAGTGTTCGTGCCACATGCAGCTGCGCGAGCGTGGCATATATGTATATATCTATGCGAGCGCTGTAGCTCGATATAATAATACACATCCGATTGTCTAATCGCTCGAATGTCCAATCCATAAAACAAATACAACTGACAAAGTTTAGTGAAGACGCAAGGCGCAAGGCTCACCGCTCGCGCGCCATCACAATGTGTTGAACTGGCGTTCACTTCCGTGTTTTTCTTTTATGCCACTGACTGGACGGGGCGGAGTCACGTGGCTACACACGCAGTTATGTTTTTAAGGGGGAAGTATTAACAGGATTAAAAAGCCGAAATAACCGACATGGGAAAATTACGTCGGTTAGAGGTTCTGAATTTCGGTTTCGATTACTTTTCGATTAATCGTCCAGCCCTAAATAAAAGTATTGATTAATTTTATTTCTATCCCCCAAAAATAAAATTAAAATTCTTACTGACCCCAAACTTTTGAACGGTAGTGTTTAATGTTACAATTTACAGATTTAGATTTCAGACAAATGCTGTTCTTTTGAACTTTCTATTCATCATAGCATGATGAAATAAAAATGTAAATAACTGTTTTCAACATTGATAATAATAGTGAATGTTTCTTGAGCATCAAATCATCATATTAGATTGATTTCTGAAGGATCATGTGACACTGAAGATTGGAGTAATGATGCTGAAAATTCAGCTTTGATCACAGGAATAAATTACACTTTACTGTATACAGACATAGAAAACAGCTGTTTTAAATTGGAATAATATTTCACAATATTACTGTTTTTGTTTGTATTTTTAATCAAATAAATGCAGGCTTGGTGAGCAGAAGATACTTCTTTTAAAACATTAAAAAAAATCTTAATGACCCCAAACTTTTGAACGGTAGTGTATATGTTATATATATATATACATATATGCTGTGTTTTCTATATATATATATAAAATCAAATCTATCTGATATGATGATTTGATGCTCAAGAAACATTCACTACAGTTATTTACATTTTTATTTCATGATGCTATGATGAATAGAAAGTTCAAAAGAATAATATATAATATCAAAATAATATATAATATAAAAATCATTTTCCTTTCCCTTTTCTAAGCAATTAGACTTACAATGTTAACCTGGCAGATGAAAAATCAGGTGGAGAAAAAAATCATCAGAATGCCATAGCGAATTGTACCACTCAGGTCAACAAGCAGATATCCAGCAACACCCTAGTAACCACCTAGTGATGCATGGCAAACAGAACACCCTTTAACTCAGATCTTCTTCAGAAAATCACATCTGCACTAGATGACAATTGGTGCGCTTTTAATTCTACCTGCTAACAAGTGTTTCAGGGAGTCTGCGATCTTATTAATTAATCCACTATTCAGGCTAAACTCACTGTAGCTTCAGTCTCTGCAGTAAATTTCCGTAAAAATTTCCAACTTAATCCAAACTAGCAGGTGCATGTTCACAAGGGTCTTCAACCTAAAACAAATTGCAACAAAAGCACGTCCCAGATCTGATTATCTGGTCCCAGACAGGCTGCCAGATTGACTATAAATACTTTTTCAATTTGGACGATTAGAAGGGGAATCACTCTGAAGAGCTTGAGAGCTTTTGGGCCACGGCAGGTAATCCCTTTTTCCGCTAAAAGCTAAATACCAGGAGGAGAGATCCATATCTATTCCCCTGTGTCTGGAGGAAAGTCTTATCAGTGCAACTTCCAGCATCACCAAAGAAAGGCTTGTAGCGTTAAGACCACAAACGAGAAGAGTGGCATAACATCATCAAAATGAAATTAAGGCTTGGACCAGTTAACTCTTTTTTATTTTATTTTTTATATCTGGACAATTAGACATCTACATCCTTTGTATGCATCTGAAGGAGCTTCAATTATTATCAGTGACCCATGTGACCTCATGGATTACAGGATTAAACTGAGAATCATTGGTGACCAATCATGATTTGTCCACAGATAAGGGAAGGCATATGTCACATATGAGCAACATTGATAACGCTGTTGAATAATTTCTCATTATGCTAGTGAAATTACTAAGAATTCAGCTTCCCGTTTTAAAACCGCACACAGGTTTGTCTTCATGCTCGAGACACAAAGGATATGACATGTTTTCAGAAATGGCAGCGTGAAGAAATTGAAGATTACAAGAATAGCCACGTAATTTGATGGTCCGGGGCTAACCCTCACCGTGAACTGCATGTCAAGTAGCATCTGTGTAAAAATACCATCCAGGCTCATAAAACTTATGTTCCTCAGCGCTTCCTCGGCTGTCATCTCTAGATAAATGGCCGTAAGCTGATCTCCTTCACCAAGTCGTTGTTATTATTAATGATATTTTTTGGCAATGTCACTCTCAGTCTCTTTTTTTATGTGGACAAGGAAACGGATGAATTTCATGGCTGTTTGATGTGCAGCCAACAAACAGGAGCTTTTCGAATGTTTTGGTAATCACCTGCGAGCTGTCCAATCAGAATGGAGGGACCTTGTTGACTTTTAATCAGCGCGGCTTGTGACCCAATCCTCACTCTTGCTGTTGTAGCATCTTATACTCTGAAATAGAAGAAAATGGTTATTTGTTTTTCCTCACATCATGGCACCAAATAATGGATCCAGCAACAAGGAGCAAAAAAGAAATGGAAATGTTAAAATTCTTATTCAAATTATCTCTTCTTTCTGTCAAATAAGCGTTGTGATCCTGCAATCAAACATATAATCATTGTATCAATTATAATCTTCTGTTGTTTGGTGTAACTCCTTGAGTTATTCTTGGAACGCCGCTTTAGGATGTTTGGAAGATGGAAAAGAGATGAGGAAGGCTGTGAAACCAATTAAAAGCAATCATGGCTTATCACTTTGATAAATATGCTTGAATTAATTCCATATTGCTGCACTAATGTGGAACGCATGTTTCCACAACCCTGTAATTAAAAGACTTGCATCACTGGAAGTCTTTGTTAACCATAATTTGCACTGATGATTAATTATTTTCATGTCGAAATAATACAGAATAGGTCACTGAGTTTCATAATTGTTCAAATTGTTTTATTTCTTTTTATTTGCACTCCACTCACCTTTGTGTATATAATAAAAAACAATAAAAGAGACTTTGTCAAAGTAATTCAGATTCAGGTATATATTTAATAAAGCAAACAAAGTCATTTTTAGAACAAATGATACTGAAGACCTGATACAACACCACTCAAACTTAGAGATTATATACACCTGTCAATTAAAAAATGTAATCAAATTAATAATTAATGATATTCTAATTAATAATAATAATAATAATAAAATAATGAAAATATAAAATAAATATTCAGTGAGAAAATATATTACATTATTATAACTAAATAATTGTATAAAATCCTACAAAATTATCTTTAGTCAATATATTGTTTCTTTTATTGGTTTTGCAGCATTTTTAATGTGTTTGTCTAGTAGTTAAAAATAATAATTATTTGTAGTACATTTACATGTTAAATTGATGGGGCTAACACACATTAAAGTCGTAAATTGCATGATGGTAATAACCTAAAGCAACTCCCAAAACACTAACAGGCCTGTGTTTTGAATCTACATGCAATAGCTGTAGAAACTGTGGTAAAAAAAAAAATCCCCTCAAAAGAAATCAAAGCTTGTCTCATCAGGAATTGCTTATACTTTTAATCAGTGACTAATTGCTATGGAAAGCCTGGGATACAAGAGCGTTATGAGTTCCTGACAGCTCAAACTGCTTTTCAAAAGCAAAAAGGACCATGTGTGGTGCATTGACCTATTGGATTTGATAATCTGAACACTGACTTCAGAAGCCAAAGCTTTAAAGCCCTTTAGTCACTGTAACGATACCGAACACCTACGTCGTCTAACAGGACTTAAATGATCTTTCAATGGCAATTAACTTTTTACTGATTGGTGAATTGCAGAGTACATCTTAACAAGCTAGCAAATGAGATAGCGAGCTCTTCAAATCCACAACAAAAGCGCCTGGGGCTCATTCAAGCACCAGAGGCAACTTTATGTCTGCTGACAACTTGATTTAACATCACTGCCTCCATTTATGTGTTCTTTTATCCTAGCAGCATGAAGAGCTGTGGTCATCACAGAGGAACTTATTGCGTTCGAGTTCACAAAGCAAATGAAAAGAGTGTATATTTGACCTCAGCCATCTTGCAAAGCTTGACCTCTGCTTTTCTATTGGTTCTGTAAAGAGGTGCTCGGCTACAAGATATAAGACAAAATGACCTCTAGCAGTGGATCCTATCAACTTATCCTCTTTAGTTTATTCATGTGAAGTTTTTTGCAAACTAAAGCAGATGATTACTGAGACTGGAAATACAGCAGCTTCCTGTCACCGGCAAACTCGGACCAGAGTGTTCCCTCCAGAGGCGCCTTTTCTAGGCCCTTAGAGAGGCTGTGCTGCACTAGACTGCCAATGGGGGAGAGAAGGAGAAAGTTGGAGGACCTAACAACTCCCAGGTTTTAATTAAGACACATGTCTTTGAGGGCAGCGTTGCAGAAAGTTCACAGCGGCCTACTTCTGGCTGGGGTATGGAGGGCCTTCAGGGGTTTCTTCTCAGTGGAACATTCAATTGATTACGACACCTCACAGCCAGGCTGGCAGAGAAGACCTCCTCCAACACTTAGGTTTCGTGCTGTGCAGGCTTGTGATGTTTCCAGCTTGTCTTCGGCTGACTTTACTGATTTCTCTTTTTTTATTTTCTTTTAATTTCAAGGTTGTCCTGTGTGTGTAATGGAAAAATATACCGTGCTGCCTTTAGAAAGAACTTGGTTTATAAAGAAAGGAGAGTTTAGGGGAATATAGAGAATTATAAAACAGATTGCTTTGGTCTTGGATTCTGATTGGTCAATACCAAGGTCACATTTTCAAGTAACCAAAAAATATGCTGTTATTAAGCCACATTACCTTTGAATTTCCTGTTTAAGAATCATTTTTCTGGTGATGCTTTTACAGAGAAGACCCCTGCACAAGTAACCCACATAGTGCTCTGTGATGGCATTGTTTTTTTTTTGCTCCATTTTTGATAATTAGATGTTGTTGCTAACTGCTTATGTATAATGCTATTTCATGTATTCTGACTTATTTACACTGTTAAAGAGTTGAATTCTCATGCTAAACATGGCCAAAGTTTAAAAAAAAAACAAGTTGGATGTATGACAGAGTATTTCTGTGCCAAAAATCCTCAAATCCTCATAAACTTTGCTGTCTTTTTTTCGAGTATGTGCCTGTGTGACATCAGAAAGGTCTGAATTCCTTGTACGGGCACTTCTCCCGGAAGAGCGCCCGTGCACACCTCGACCAGAGCGAGAGAGCAAGAGCATGCCCATCAACGCGCGTTCGGCTTTATGGAAGTCGTTGGCAGCGCTACACAGGTCACAGGACTTCACGAAATCAACAATGTCACCAAAGAAGTGTGTTTTTGGTTGTGAGAGTAAGATAACCTTGCTTCCCAAAGAACCCAGCGTTAAGTGGAGCTGAGAGTTGTGTGCTCATGCATTACATTGTTGTGCTCTCGATATTTGTTATTAAAATAACCATAGGTACTGATAGTTGCAATCACTTTTTTTATTGGTTAAAATGAATGGAGAATATCTTGTGTTTTTCAATTGACAACAGTGAGAAAGTTTGCTTCAGGTAAAATATGATATTTCACTCAGTTTTGTAGTTCTATATAACTATATAATTATTATGTTGAATTATACCATGGTCTCTCTGAATACTTGAATCTGACTGGCTTGAAGGTGTCAATTAAAACCATTAATGCATATTCTATCACCTAACCCTGACCCTACCCATCACAGATTTTTCAAGAACATCACTTAGTATGATTTATAAGCTTTTTCCTCATCCCCTCAAGGACAAGGAATTGCTACATTATATTTTCCAGCAACAAGGGGGTAACATTTCTGTTTTTGAAGTAATTAAACTTCATTGTTAGCAGAGAAAAGCTGCATTGCTTTGCGTCAGGTGGTTCTTTGACAAGTACACCCACTAAAATTTAGTGTTTGTTAGTGATTTAAAATTCCATAGTTTGTATGATTGTGATCAGAAAATGAGCTGAAAATGTAGAAATTAACATGAGAATCCCCACAATGTGGAACTCCCACCGCAAAGTGTATTTTAAAATAGAGTAATATATAGATGGTGTATACCTTTTAATGTTGTGTATAAACTATAATTATTTTTTTTCCTTGTACATGTTAAAGAAATAATAATAAAAAAGAAAACCATCTGTAATACCATACTGTAGATGTATGTATAGCCTTATATATATATATATATGTATATATATATATATATATATATATATATATATATATATATATATATATATATATATATATATGGGGCTTTGTAATCTCTAGTGAAACAAGACACGATTGCTTAGTTTTAATAGTTTTTATTATTTTGAATTTTAAACTGATAATTAAATACTTTGATGATATTGCTTTTTACCTGATATTATTCACATACTGTATGTGACCTTGAAGGAATCCAAAACTAATCAGATTACATTACTTTCATATTGTGTTGCTTGGATTACATTACTGAATGCTTTTTCATGAAGTAATTTGTAACTGTAATAGAATACATTTTAAAAGTAACCCTCCCAGCATGCACAATTAAATATCTTATCAATGCAATATAATTGAATACAATTCAATATCAAACAATAATCGATATGGGTACTAATATATTGTGCATTATTAGTTGACTGCAAGCTGAACTGACTCAAGAGTCAATAATTTAGCTAATCTTATTTCCTCCATGGATCACAGTGGAACCAACTTAGTTTTTCAACACTATTAGTTAAAGGTTAAACAAAATTATGTCATTTATTACTCACCCTCATGTCATTCCACACCCGTCAGACCTTCGTTCATCTTCAGAACACAAATTAGGATATTTTTCATGAAATCCGATAGCTCAATGAGGCCTCTATTGCCAGCAATGTCACTGAACCTCTCAAGATCCAGAAAGGTACTAAAGACATATTTAAAACAGCGGTTCGGATCGAGTAAACAAAGCCTCGTTTACTGGAATCACGTGACTTTGGTGCTCTGAACCACTGCTTTGAAGCAGTGTTTTGAAATCACCCATCACTTGATATTGTTGAAAAGTCATTATTTTGTTTGTTTTTTTGGTGCACAAAAAGTATTCTTGTCACTTTATAATATTAAGGTAGAACCACTGTACATGAACTGTACATGAACTGTTTTAAATATGTCTTTAGTACCTTTCTGGATCTTGCTGGTACCTTCAGTGACATTGCTGGCAGTAGAGGCCTCACTGAGCCATCGGATTTCATCAAAAATATCTTAATTTGTGTTCTGAAAATGAACAAAGGTCTTACGGGTGTAGAACGACAAGAGGGTGAGTTATTAATGACATTATTTTCATTTTTGGGTGAACTAACCCTTTAACACAGAACACAATTTTGTTTTCCACTGCACTGCTTTTCCATTGTCTTTCCATGTAAACATGCACTTGTCGCATGTCTTTTGACTACTGTGCTTGTGTTTTGTCTCTTGCAGTGGCTCATGCATTCTCTTTCCTGCGTCTCGCATTTTAAAGGAAAAAAACGTTCTGTATGAATGGCCCCTTACACCGCCTGGGAGAATTTGAAAATTAAAAGTAAATCAGGTCCAACCTCTCAGCCAAAGGGAGCGCTAATCATCATAATGGTGACATCAAATGAAACACAGTAATGAAATATGGTCATTTTTTATAGTAATTTCTTGTCTTATGTCAGAAAATGGTCAGGCCTGAACTGATTTTGCATTCATATTGTATGCCAAATACAGAATTTTATTGTAACTAGTTACTGTTAAATCAAACCCTGGAAATATTTTATAGTGAGTTTATGACTGTGCAAAACACCTCACTGCTGCAAAAGCATCTCTATAGGGCAGAATTATGTATCACTGCATTACATAGGCTATAGGGAAAAGTCATCACAACATCTTCAGACTTAAATGTCTTCACACAACCTCCTTCAGTTGAGTAAAACATGTATAAAGCCTAACGTGAAATAACATCAAGCATAAAAAAGATCCGTGAAATGAACCGATGAAAGCACAGTTGTAACATAAGAGTGTCATAATGTACAGCACTTAGCTGTAAAGAAACAGTGTCTGAATGCGCTCTGTCTGAAGACTGACAGCATTTAATGATGACTAAGCGACGAGAAGACATTCAGCATTTGGTGATTTGAGGTGAGAGACCGCTGTCGCATGCATAGGGCCTGGATGGGACACGGTGTAAGGATGGCGTTAGGCTGTAGAAGAAGTCGTGAATGTGTGTAAAAAGCGCCCGTGTCACAGGCCTGGCCCGCATTTCCTCAGTTAGCGGTAATCTCTCTGTGTCCGACCACTCTGATGATCTGGGAACCGTGCCACCCTGAGCTGGATTAGTGGAGAGCTAACAGGATCCTCCCGTTTGTCGGGTGGAAATGGCGCGGGGAGGATCGCGGATGGGGCATTACATTAATTACAACCTTTAGAAAGTAGGACGGCTCTATATTTCATGCACCGCTTCCTGGGATTGAGATGTGTGTGTGTGTGTGTGTGTGTGTGTTTGTTTTACATACACCTCTCCTGCCGTTCTCTTTCTCGTTCATACAAAGGAGGCGGGTGCATTGAGATCACCTTACCTTCTTTAAACATATAATAAATTGTAAAAGAAAAATCCCTTCATACCACCACTGAATTCCTGCTCATGCTGTGTCATGGTTGGCCTAAAGTCTATCCATTTGCCTGACTCTTCTTTCAAGGGTTTCTAAAACATAATGTTATTTTTCATATATTTATTGGTGCTTTTTGCTCATGCTCAGAATACAAACACAATAAATGATGATAGTGGTAAACTTTGACAAACAGCCGAGGGAAATACAGCACACAGAGTGGAACAGTATTTGTATTAATAACAAATTGTTGGCCTTGTTTATAATAGTGCGTTTTTGTTTTAAAACCATTCATGCACACTGGGCATACAAGTGAAAACAGTTGCCTCTTGCACATGTACTGTAGGCAGCTGCAGTATTAAAAAAATGCAGTTTAACTGCACAATGGCTGCTAAAAATTACAACGAAGCCAGCAAAGACTGCAGTTCAGTCTCCATGTTATTGTTTACATGGTCGTCAAGGATACGCAGAGCGACCTTGGGCAGCCACTCAAGTCTCCGTTTTGGTCCTTTTTTACTGAAACACAACCCCGGTGTTTTCAAACCTGTTTCAAACTAAAACGGGGTCTGCAGCATTTTCGAAAGTCTCCGTTTTTGAGGTTTGAAAACGCTGGCGTAGTGTAAACCAGGCATAACTGTAGCAAAACTTATGCGTTTTAAAATGAAAACAAACTAGAGTAAATGGGGCCTGAGTGTGTATCACTTGATTTGTATCAAGTGACAAATTGTGCATTATTAAAAATTTTAAAACATACAAATTTGAGAGCTTTATACTCATGATAGAATGGGCAAAATATCTACATATATGCATTTTAATACAAATTATAAATACAATATTAAGGGGAGACACTACAGGCAAAAACACTGCTTTTTCAGGCACCTGTCAATTTTGAGATTTTGCACTTTTTGGCTTTTCATAAAGTGTTTTTTCAGACTGGTGGAAAGAAAACATCCAAAATACACTTTTAAGTGTATATTTTATAGCACTTTATCTATTTGCATCTATAGATTTCAATTACAGTAAATATCTTTAAAGGTCGTTTTCTCAAAAATCAGAAGTCAGAAATCTTCACTTCAGCAGAACTTACATACACCAAACTTTACAGTTTTATTCCTATCTGTTTTCTGAAGGTTTTTACAGAGGGATTTGTTGATATATAATTTGCCTGATTTTATACAGCATTTTATTCCTAAAAAAATGGTGAAAATAGTTTTTTTTTTTTTTTTTTTTTCTGGCTGTTGATAGTATTTTCTGATTTATGGCGTGATAAAAAGAGATATCCAAAATTCCCTCTGTAAAAATCTTTGAATTTAATATGTCCAAAAAATTCAACGAGAACTGTGAACCTGACGTCATCCAATATTCAGATTTTTGTTCTAGAAATGTATGCAAATTAGTGCATATTTAATTAGATAATGCCTCATTTGCATATTTAAACATTACATTTTAGAAAACTTGTAATGCAAAAAATGTTTTTTGTTTTTTTTTGTAATGTAATCAATTAGCTGGGGAAGTATGGTGATATCTACTAGTTAATTTTTTTACCCTATTCACCTGGGGTGTCTCGCCTTAAAGTCATAAAATCAAAATGGTCAATTTCTATTTATGGAATTATTCAATTCTATTTTATTCTATTCTAATTAAGGAATATTGCTGTTTATTATGCTGTATATTACATGGACAGTGCACAGACCATTGCAGAACGCAGACAGCCAAAGTATACTTTGGGCTAACAGTCTACTAACAGTCTACTAATACTCTAATGATAGTTAACATGTAGTTGCAAAGTTACATAGTAGATTGTCTAAAGTGGACCATGGAAATAAAGTGCAACTAAAATTGATATGTCCTCATAATCTTTAACCCAAATAAATTCCATTCCCCATTGCAGTCACATCTTATCCATTCAATTCCCAATGGACAGAACCAAGTCCCTTCCTACATTTTTTCTTGTTCAAGAATCTATTTCACTCAGATAAATGTCTCACTAGGGAAAACAAGACAGTCACAACTTATGTTTCATGCACACTTTAATAAGAATTGTGAAAAATAAAATGTGTTTTGTCGTTTTCATGGTTATCTCATTTACATAATTTCTTTTGTTAATCAGTTGCTGAAATGACACTCTCAGTGGCCACAATTCATTCCTAGTGAATCCCCCCAGAATGTATGTGATGTGCTCTACACTCTTCAGTAGCTTCAATGATTTTATTTCCCAGGTTCATGATTCTGGGGTGGTCTGAAATGCAATACTGTGCTTTCTGTTGGAGTAAGATTTTTCATTAAATGTACAGAGGAACAGAACTATATCTGCGGCATAAAAAGCTCCTTCACCTCTGAGAGCAAAGAAAAGCCAACAACCTCTGTGAGGTTAACGCATCCTGACAGTGGCCTCCTCTGGGCCTGAGTCTTTTGGCCAACTCTTTCTTTGTATCTGCTTGGCAAGGGGAGACGTCTAGTAGAGATGAAAGTCTAAGCATGGGAGTGGAGCTTGGGAGATTAGTCCATCACCAAACTGGACTGTAAAATTTTAACATATAGGTCATTGTAAGAGCAATGAAGGGGAAAATGATTGACTATTGTTTTTAAAATATATGGGTGATAGACATTTTCAATGCATCAATAGTAGCACACACACACACACACACACACACACACACACACACACACACACACACACACACACACACACACACACACACACACATGCACACTGCATAAGACAAATAAAGCTTCAAAAAAGGTATTTTTAAAAAATCCTTTCAAAATTGATGTAATGCATACAGTATTTTTGAGTATGTTTAAACAAGTTTCAATTGTTAAATAACATTTCAAAGTGTTTTTTTGTCAGGTTGTATAGCCAAATATGTAAGCAATAAGGTACTCGAGGCTGTGCTGTATCGTGAATAAGTCACGGCTGAAGGGCGTTGTTAGGCCCTGCAACCCCTTCAGCTGTGACTTATTAAAAGGTTACCACACAATACAAATATTTATGCCAAAAATATGTATCAATGCAACTTTCATTAAGTAAACTTTCACTAAAGCCATCCTTTCGACGGAAAAAATAGTCCCTGACCGTAAACATCAACAGAAGTTACATTATCATGCCATTAGATGGCGGCAAAGACTGTCTTTATGAGTGTGTCAGTCAGTAGCGAAGACTTTTACATTGAAAGGACTGAATTTTTGTGAACACGGAACAAGATCCAACTGACATAAGTTGCTGTCAGTCATGGGAAAACCCCTTAACTGTTAAAAGGACAAGATAATACATCGGGCATTTAAACAGATTTTTTTATTATTAACATCAGACTGACCTGAAGGAAAATGCCAAATCTGAATGCAGTTGTGAGGGTGAGTAAATCATGGTATCATTTTCATTTTTGGATGAACTATCCCTTTAATTGAGTTTAGAATTTTGAATGAAAATATCAAAAACGCATTCATCAAAATGTTTAAATGTTCACCTCTCTTTTCTTTTTGCAAGATATGCTTCTCTTGCAGCCGGATAATTTTTTTTTTTTTTTAAATGCACTCCATGTGTCATGCTGAGTCCTCAGTCCCACTTTATATTAAGTGTCTTTAACTATCATGTAGGCCTACTATATCATTTAAATCAATAATTTGATACAATGCACTTATTGGCCCTCATTTATCAAAGGATCGTACGCCAGAAAACTGTGCGAATGCTCGTTTTCACCCAAAATTTGGCATTATCAATATGAGCGTGAGTGGTGACTACGCTCAAATCTCACGTCAGGTCTCACGTCAGGTCTTTTGAGTCAGCGGGAAATTGCGTGCAGCATATAATTCTGGTGCAGAACTGTTATGAGAACATTTAGTTTATTTTCCTGACCGACAATAATTTAAGTGAATGAATAATTTGAGTGAATCATATTCATGAAGAAATTAGGCTTGTTCGAGATACATTGGCACTGTGCAGACCGACATCAAAAAGTGACATCAAAGTATATACCGCAAGAGCGATTCAAAAGCATGAGGAGTCGTATGCTCTCCAATCACTCTCGCGGTACTTTGATGTTGTCGATTGGTCTAAGCAGCACCGATGAATCTTGAACAAGCCTATTCACCTTCTTCATTACTGAATAAATCAACTGTTTTGAACAAATCTGTTGAATGAACGATTCAATGACTCACTCATTAAGACTTGATGTCACCTCTTGTATTAAACTTATAATTTTCAGTATTTTACATCTTAAGGAAACTTCATTTTTCCATCATTTTATATTTGTATATTCAAAATGTTATATTTAAAACAATCTCATAATTTATGCAATTGCAACTCCAATGTAAATGTATTTATGCTACATCTAATCTGCATTAAGAAGGGAAGCTTGATTCATTAAACAAATTATTTAACATAAAACAATAACACAATTATAAAACAATATTAATTAAAAATTAAAATTATACATGTATGCATACAGAATATAGACACAAAAGCATATATTTCACATATAAAATTTACATTATATTTAATTATTTTTTCACATTATTTTATTTATTTTATTAAATTACATAAGTGAATGCGAATATTTACAGTGTTCCTAATCATATGCAGTGCAATAAAGTTTGTCAGTGGAATTAGATGTGAACACATAATCCAGAGGGCAGTACTGAGTTTATGAATGAATGGAAATACCAGAGCTGCTCCCTACTTATTGCCAAATGAGGCTAGAATATGTCAAGCCAAAAAATTCAGCTGACACAATCACTAGAGGAAACATCATATTTAGAAAGACTAACATATAAGCAAAAATTCAGAAACTCAGAAACACTGTTATAAGCTCATTACCATATCTGTGCATGTTTCATGAGCAGGCCTAAATTATGGAAGTCATCAAACTTTTGTCATTACATTCCAACTGACACCATCTCAGTTTGTTTCTGATGTAGCCAACATCTGCCACAAGAGTCTTTCCCTCAACTGGCTTGTGTCAGGATGAGAAAAGGAGGCACTAAAAATATCTGAGCTTTAACAAGAGTTGGCCCTGGCATGTCCCACTGAAAAACTGCTTTTGCACGAATCACTGTACTTCATGTTATTGAGGGTAATGCCAATTGGGCTAATACGGTGTTTGAGCAGAGGGTGAGCTTGCTGCAGCAGAAGTAGAGAAACGACAGCCCTTTCAAAGGATTTCTGGGAGCTTGAACAGAAAGAAGGGAACATCTGAGATGGGATGTGGGCTGGGTATAGGCTAGCTGAGCTATGAATTTGAGGTGCCTAACAATAATTTCCTATAAAACGTTCCCACAAGTTATTTTATGCCAAAGTCGAGCTGGATTTAGATTTATTTCGAAGACAAATTTTTGTCAAAAGGAGTGCTGTGTTAGTTTTACTAGTAGATGTGTTTATATGGTTAAATGATTAAACTTTTTATATTGTGTTTAGGTTTTTACTCTCATCCTAGACTTCTCATCATGAATATGAAAATCCATCATAAAAATTATGAAGCATAACATTTAAAAAAAAATCATAATCTGAATAAAGAGAGAAATAAATACAAGCCATTTCAATATAAATATTTTTCCAAAGAGTAAATATCTTAATAATAATAATAATAATAATAAAATTATTTGACTGTAAATATAAATACGGTTTGAGCTCATATTAGAGGATTATATATCCCTCAATAAACTACTAATTTACTGTTTAATAGTTGGTAAGGTAGTTGTTGTAGTGGTAAAAGTGATAATTGTTGCCCATACTGAAGTGTTACTATATATGAGCAATATCTCACGAGTAGCCGTGCGATATGGCTGTATATCAGCACGGCTGTGATTTGACCGTAGGCACGAGGCCGCAGGTAATCACAGCGTGCTGATATACAGCCATATCGCACGGCTACGAGTGTGTTTTATGTAGCACTACTTCCTTCCGCCACGGATTCAAATCTTGAGTTGACAGTTTGACCAAGCCTCCGTTACTAATTCTAAAATGTCACTTTAGAACTAGTAACGAAGGAATGTTGAGTCCCTCCATTGAAACTCACTGCATTTTGTACAGTATTAGGGGCCGTTCACACAGAACGCGTCTTTGCGTCTAAAAACGCGAGACGCGGCGCTCAAGAGTGGTTTTAAAAAAAGCACAGCGTAGAACGCGAGGGTCTCGAGACGCGCTTTTGAGACGTGAGGCAATAACGACAATAACGGATATAATAGAAATAGGCAAACAGCAGAATTGACAGATAGAAGTTTTGACATAGAAAAAAAAAGAAAATAAGATAATAATGGGCGCCTACTCTGCCATGTTGCAGTCATATAAAACAGTTGTCATGCCAACTTGCTACTTTAAACAGAAGCTCGCAACGCTTGCCCCGCCTCCGAGTTCTTCTGATTGGTCCACTGTTTTGGAACTGACATTGATGAGCGGCGCTGCGTGTAAGTTGAAATTCTTTTAACTTGACACGGCGTCTTAAAAACGCGGCGCTCATGTGCGAGGCGCTGCAAAACACGCGAGACGCGAGCGTAACGGTCATGCACGTCCGTCAAGCGCGTGTTTACATAGAAAAACAATGGGAAAGTAGCCCATTGGAATAGAAAAACGCATTCTGTGTGAACGACCCCTTAGAGAGAGAGAGAGAGAGAGAGAGAGAGAGAGAGAGAGAGATCGCCTGAGCGAGTATTACCTGTGTCCGAAATAATATTCTTAAGGTCGATGTCCATAATAGAGGGTATGCACTGACGTCACTTTCCCGCCGGAATGCGCTCCCTCAGCTGGACTGAGTGGTAAAAGAACCTGCTGCATGACTGGATTGAATAGGGGAAACTGCGAAAACGTGAGTAGAACAAAACGTTGGGCTCGAAAGTGTTCCTTACAACTTGTCAAATAAACCTAATCCATGGATATTGACATGCAGCCAGGAGTCATGTTTCCTGACATTTATATGTGCCTGATTTTGACGCTGGGGAAATACATAAAGCAAATCTGCCTGTGAATATTTTATATAACTACAATATAGGTAGGAGTGATCACTTATATCAATCTTATATATGTTATCATATCATCCAGCCCTAAAACTTGTATAGTTTTTGTCAGTGTTTATTTAAAAACATCCAGTTATGCAGAATATAAGATGGTAAATATTTAATTGATGAGTTGTCAATACAATATATAACAATACATATATACGGTATGATTTTACCTCAAAATCCAACATTTTGACAAAATGATCACTGCAAATCCATGTTTCTCTGCCTGGAGTCCAACTGTTTCTGTGAATTACAGCGATCCATTTGCTTCTTTTTTTTGTAGCTTTCGGCAATCTTTAAATATATACCTCAGACTTTGAGTCAAATCTATTTGTACAGGCATTCACACTGAAAACCAATGCTGCCACTCAGTCTTTTGCCACTCAGTGGGCGTGACTGCAGTCATAACGGTCAGTGGTATACTGTATTAACTGTATAGTTTAATTAGTGACACTTAGCCTACATTTTAAAACCTTTATGGCAACAATATGGCAACATTTTATTTTGACTATGGCAACATTTGTATTTTAAAACCTTTATTTTAATATGGAAACATGACACATCATTCTACAATATTTCTATGATTAAATCACTGACTCCTCCCCATCAGCCAATCACTGTGTGTTTACTCCATAGCAACGAGGTCAACTACTCTTAGCTTAAGACTTCTGTCTAGTCCTTAAAAGTTTGTCTCAGCAGCTTTGTGAATAGGTTTTAAGAGAAAACTCTTAGCTAAGAACTTTTACTGCTATTTAGGAGAACTCTTAGTGGTAAGATAAAATGTTTTGTGAATACGGCCCCTGCTCTTTATTTACCTTTGCATTGCAAAGAAGCAGAGATCTCCAAACTGCATGTGGCACTTCATTCAAGATAGAGGTGAGGCGGATTTATGAGGTTTGACTGACAGTTTGAGGACCAAATGGAGTTACTATGTTTTGTCATAAGCTCTTTAACATCCTTTTCATTCATTAAATATTTGTAAAACCCACATACAGGCATAAAGGTTAACCTATAGCATTTTTTTTTAAAAACAACACTGTAATGAATTGCTGTAAAAATTACAGCAATATTTTACAGCCGATGGCTGTATTTTAATAATACAGCATATTGCTGTAAATTGCAATGAATTCCAGGGGCGTGGCGATTTGAATCAAATTTACAGAATATTGCTGTAAATTTCAAATATACAGAGGCATTGTGGGATCTCCAACGGTCAAGATTCGAGTAGCAGCAAGAGGAGTGATTTACAACTGTGGTAAGTGACTTATTATTTAATTTCCCCCTCAGTCTTTGGTAAATATGTAACGTATTTACATTCGCGATTCATATTGGTAACCCCGGATTGACGCATCCTCCGTCCGCGGGGCGCGAAGCAGACTTGTGCGGGGTTTTCCTCAGCGCGGTCGCGGTAGGATCTCACACATTCCCCTGCGCTTTAGCATAGCGGCTGTGGGCCGAAAATTAATAATTAGAAACAGTTGGAATTCACGAGAACTTCGTGTTCATCAGCGCACTTGGTCGTGATTTTTTTATGGCGTAAATCACATTTGTACAGGCAGACAGTCATCTGTTAACACGGGCCGAAACGAAAAAGCCTCGCGACGCGATTAGGCCGCTCACGGAGGATGTGTCACGCAAAATGGTGCTGCTTCATGCTGTTAACGTGTGGACATTTGCTAACTTAAGGTAATGCAAACACTTTAACATCTCTGTTTGATTTCAGTTTGCCTTGTATAGTTAATGTATTAACGTACGTACCATTACAAAAACAAATCTTTTTTAACTTGAAATGAAATGTGCTATTTACAGATATGAACAAACTGATCATCCTGTACTTGTCTTTTAGATGTACATTTTATATCTATTGAGGCCTTTAACACAACTACAAACTATTTGTTTCTCAACTAGATTAGACATTTATTTTTTAGGATGAATGTTTTAGATGTCTCTCTATTTGACCCTGGCAAACAAATTAGTTAAATAAGGTGTTGATTAGTGGGACATCTAAAACTTTCTGGGAGGTAAGTATTCAGGACTGGAGTTGTAGGCTAATACTGCTCTACCACATGGTATAATTTCATAAACATGATTACATGCCTCAAAAGCTAAAACCAATCTGAATTCCTGACCCTTTATGCACTTTGTAGGTATTTATCTGGAGAGAGGAACAAAGACGAAAGGAAAAGTGCCATCTAAAACAACAGGCAGACAGTTCAGAAGAAACGGGTTGCGTTCAACCTACATGTGGCCACTCTTCTGTGCAAAGTGATGGATTTTCAGTGGAATTTCTGAAATGTAAGAAATACACACACACACACACCAAGATCTATTTTTCCTTTTATTATATACTTTTATTATTCTATATCTGTATCTGACTGTATCTATCATCCCTCTATCAGTCTCTTAGGGTGCGTTCACACTTGCCATGTTTGGTTCGATTAAAACGAACCCTGGTGCGGTTGCTCGGTTAGTGCGGTTCATTTGAACATATGTGAACGCTGCCATCCGAACCCCGGTGCGCATCAAACAAGCGGACCGAGACCGCTGAAAAGATGGGTCTCGGTCCGCTTCCAAATGAACTCTGGTGCGGTTCGAATGATATATGAACGCAACATGGACCAAAGACATGTAACCGAACCAAAAACAGGAAGATGAGACCCTAAAAAGGACAGAATCCTCACGCATGTCGGTTTTTCTCGTCATAGACGCGAGTTTGCTCATCACAGGCATCAGACGCGCGTCTCCACACAGCAAATCGTTTGTGTGTGTGACGGATGGATTTTTTTGACTACTTTATACATTTTATAAGCTCTTCACGAGTTCCCAACTGGCCAAAATACCATCACATGCAGGCTACGCCCCGCTACGCACACACAACGAGCGCATTTACCTCAGCAAACAGCATTGTTTTGGATGTTCGGTAAGTTCCGTCTCAAAATAGGCAATACGTCATAAAATCCGACCAATCACGTTGTGAATGTGTCCCTGTGCCTTTAGGTTCGATATCTTTTGGTTCGGTGATAAAATTGCCAATCTGAACGCTAACCGGACCAGGACTAAATGTTTTTTTTTCTTCTTTGGTCCGGACCAAATGAACCAAACAAACCAAACTACAAGTGTGAACGCACCCTTAAAGTATTATGTTTTGTAATATATCTAATGTATTGTCCTCTTTGTTCCTTTCAATATTTCTAGCCTCTCTTTGAATCCTGGGATGGAACATCATCTGGAGCAGAATTGTTCTTTTTTGATCGCAAGTTTGTTGGACTTGTTGTTTGGCCATGTTGGTATGTTCATGAAGTGATAAAAGTGATGTGGGTTTTAAGAAATGTTTTTATATGACCCTGTTGGTCAAGTTATAGTTATAATTGTATTTCTTTGTGTGAAGGGCCATGATGGCCAATAAGTAATTTAAAAACATTTTCATGACAAACTTTTGTCCCTTTAAAAAATAAAATGATTTTCTAAATAAAAAATAAATTCAAAATAATACACCTTTTATGGCATTTTTTAATGTAAATTTGAAAGATATATTTATTACATTTTGACCTGTTTTTCAAGATTAAGAAGCATAATTTGTTTGGGAGGGGGGTGAATTAAGTTATGCATTATACAACACTTTATGCAGTTAAAATTTGTTTAAAGTTTATGCAGTTAATAGATTAAATTTAAAATTCAGCTCCCAGTCATTAAGTGAGCAATAGGGAAAATATATTGTATACTGCATTTTACATATTCTACTTGACTAAACTACTTGAATGTGTGTATTTGCTATTTAAAGAAGTATGTTAAATGCAGTATACAATATATTTTTTTTGTAAAAATGCAGTATACAAAATATATAAATTACTGTAAATTTTACAGTAAAATACTGGCAGCAGGGTTGCCAGCCAGTTACTGTAATTTTTACAGTAGTGTTTCTGTAATTTAATTTACAGAATTTTACTGTATTCTCGATTACAGTAAAATTCTGTAAATTAAATTACAGAAACACTACTGTAAAAATTACAGTAACTGGCTGGCAACCCTGCTGCCAGTATTTTACTGTAAAATTTACAGTAATTTTTTAACAGTGAAAATAAAACAAAAATGAGGAAATATAGAGATTTTTTTCTTTTTCTTTTAGGAGATATAGAGATAGGAGTCGGTTTCCACCTGAACACCAACAATATTTTCTTAACTGTATAGCGTTTATTTTATTTTATTTTATTTATTTTTTGGCATATAGTAATTATCCACAGCACATTTGACAACCTGTCATGGGAACACTAATGCTTTTAAATGTTTGACCGAACTGTACAATTGTGTTCCTACTGTCGTGGAAGGTGGTCTGGCAGAAGCTAGATATTTTACCTCATAACTTGTTAAATATGGATATATATTTTTTTACACAAACGCATTGCTTCGCTTCAGAAGGCCTTAATTAACCTCTCCCCCCACCCTCCCATTGGTGCATATTAGATTCTGAGATCAGCAAGTGTGGCAAGTGTAGTCCAGCAAAATTTCAACAGTTTACTCCAAAATGTAAAGATATCTTAGCTCACAAAATAACTGTATTTAATGACAACTCTAATAATATTTCAAAGGTTATTTAAATGATGGCATACACCATTTGAGGTGTTCCTGGATCTAGAATGCCAACAAATCCAAAACAAATCCAAAACATGTCAATAAGGCCAACCAAATTTTGCAGAAACAGCAACCTGAGTCAGCTCACTCACCATGGACTACAGTCATAGAGCGTTCAGCATGGTGCACAACTGTGAGGGTAAAGTGTGCTCTGTTGTTAGCAGGGCTAGAGCTCTCTACTCGTTTGTTTGGGCTCATTAGGTCAGTAATGAAGTATAGCCGAAGGGGAACTTCATGAGTAACAGCCCATATTTGTACTAAAGCGACAGCCTGCATCGGCTTTCTCTTAGCTCTAGACTGAATGCACATTTAGCTGAGACATATGGAAAACTTTCCAAAGTCTGCAGCTACTGAACCTAATGTGTGTTGTCATTTCAGTTAAGCTTATTATCTGCGTTCTTCCACTACCCCGTACTGAACCAAAACACAAGCAGACATCTGCCGAGATAGATTGCGAGCAATGTTTTGATATCTTCAGTGTGATATTAAGCGACAGTAAGTGTGTTTTGGAGATGGATTCGATTGACCTTACACTGACATGCTTTCCTGAGAGCCTTAATCTTCTGCACAGGAATTGCCGCCTGACAGAAACTACTAGGGTCACATCTGGAGTGCTATAGATTGTTTAATCCCTAACAAGTGTCCACTGTGAGAGAGATCCATATACTAGCATTGGCATTTGATGAAAATAAAGGACCCCTGCGAGGCAATATCATTACAGTGCACACTATAATAGCTATAAAAAGAACTTGTGGGGGTGGGGGGTTAATTGAATGAATTGTTGTTGCTAAAATCAGTGTTCATTTGCTATGTTGTCTTTGGTGTTTTAGCGACAAAATATTTGCTGAATGTAATTTGCATGCTACAGTTCCTGAACTTGCATTTCTGAGCTCTAGATTATGGAGACTACCGCAATCTGGCAAACTTGAGTCGTACTGAAATTTCTGCCACAAACAACAATTTTGCCCTCTTATAAAGAAAAACTGTATACTTTGAAAATGTCTCAGTGATTTTTTTTTTTTTTGTAACACTGTAAGTAGTTTTGTTTACATATACAAATTTCCATCACTCTGAATGAATATAATCCTATTTCAGATTCTGAAATATGAACCCTAAACTTCAATCAGATTCACATTTTCGTTTACATTTAAACTAAACATTCAGAAATGGAGAAAGCCCACATTTGTAAGAAGTAAACGCAGACCATATTACAATAGGGCTCCGGTAAACATGCACATCAAGGCATTTATCAAGCAAGGTATTTTTTAATCTGATTGAGAAGATGGTCGTATTCAAGCACTTAAAGGATTAGTTCACTTTCAAATAAAAATTAACCCAAGCTTTACTCAAGCCATCCTAGGTGTATATGACTTCCACCAGACCGCCTTCTATTCTACTTACGAAGAAAGTGTAAAACTGTAGCAGTTCAAAAAGCTTACGCTACGTCCTACGCCTTCCCTATTCAACTTGCATAAAAAGTGTAACTGACGCGACACCAGTTTACACTTTCTTTGTAACTTGAATATGGAAGGCGGTCTGGCGGAAGCAAATTTTATTTGAATCAAGCTCACTCAGATTGACTGAGGTGTTTACATGAAGGCCTTTCGATCCGATTAAGCCATCAATCTAATTACTAACTGATTATTTGGGTTCATGTAAATGTAGCTAATGATAACCAAAAGTTTGGTTACTAACATTGTTCAAAATATATTCTTTTGTAATTTGCAGAAGAAAGAAAGTCATACAGGTTTGGAATATCATAACAGGGTAAAAGACAAATTTTCTTTTTTGAGTGAACTCTTTAAGATTAAATGTGACACGTTATATGAGAAAAGTATCAATAATTTAATTGGATTTTATTTCTAATCAAGCTTAAATTTTGACAAATTATACATAAAGTGTGACAATATTTTTTAATTGTGTGTATTTAGGATACATAAAATGCTAGCCATAAAATTATGTATAGCAAGACAAAACATTGTAACAAGTTATGTTGTTATGGGAAGAAGGAGGCGGGAATCGGCGAACGTTCAACAAACTTTAATAACAATATAAAATAAACAAACACAAAACGAATGTAAAATGCCACACAAATATAATAAAACATAACATAAAGTCCAGGCCTGGTCCTCTCTCGTCCTTCATTGTCGTCGCTCCCCCTTTTATGCTTCCGGAGCTCCTCTGTGAGAGATACGAGACCGGTGCCAAGCTCAGGTGACGTTCTTTAGCAATCACGCCTCCGGCCTTGCGCCATTCCCTCACGGCTCTTGCCCCACCATGCTTGTCACAAACATGTATAAATACAAAATAAAATGTAATTTCCACCACAGGACAAATGGTGGTTTGAGCATCATTTGATGAAATACTGACACCATTATTAATAGAAAATATTTTTTAAAAGAAGTTGTTTACCACCTGCTTTAATAGTGCAACATTACCTCTTCTAGGCAAATAGAGCTGAGTTTTGTGAATAAAGCACAATCTAATGAGCCCAATTTGCATAGCAAGGAGGTGTGTTTACACTGAAAATGATTGAGAATGTTCTATGTTAGGCTGGTTATAAGATGCAGGGTTTTTCAACTGTTTAGTTAATTCACCCCCTCTGGCCCTCAACTGCAAGGCAGTGTTTAACCTATTGTCATATGTGCACTCTAAACAGAAGGCCTCTTGGTGTACAATTACAGCAGTTTGCCAAAAGCGCCAACTGTGCGATGTATTTTTCCTCTCAAAACAAATTCTCCCAGGGAAGAAGTGGCTGTCAAGCAATTTGAGAAAAGTGCAATTCCAAAAGACCAATTTTGCCCAAAAAGGAATCTGGTTTTAGGATAATCATTCTCCAGACCGCTGTTTTTTCTCTCCATCTATCTGTCTCTCCGTGTCACTCTCTCATGCTCTTTTTCTCCCCTCGTCTAAGTCCATTCTGCTTTTCCTTTTTTGGAGGCTAAAGCGTTCCATCACCGGATAACAGTAAAACCACTTTTGGCCGAGAAAAAGGCCAAGGCTATACTTTTGTGAAGGTCAGCTGTCATGTTGGCATGTCTGAGGGAAAGGAGTAACCTGATTGAAAAAACCCAGCAGCCCGAGGGGCAAAGCCGCTTCCTGGGCGAAGGTGCAGTGGGTGTCCTTAGGCAAGGTGAGGGGTTACAGGGGCTTTTAGATTGAATTGGTACCCATGAGAAGAATGTCAAAGAAGTAAACAACAGAGAAGGCAGACTGCACCATAAGCAGATGTTATTCGCTTTGGGGTTATCACGCCTTCTACCTGGCAAACAGTGTAATCTGACTCTGGAATTCTCCGGAATTGATATATTTGTCAACCAAATCCTTTAGCGCATAAGATGGATGACTTTGAGGCGAGGCTTGAGACTCAAGAGATGAAATCCCATCTGTAGCATATGCTAAAAGACAATAAACTCCCTTTATGAAGCTTCTGTCAGGAATATGAATGCTGTATAATAGTGATTTTCTTAAACAAGCAATTGATTGTGTAGTTTAATTAATGTGAGTGATGAGCTTTGACCATGGCCTGAATCCGTGCCAATAAGAGAAGCTAAATCATAATCGTGTCAGAGTGTGGCACAGAAACCATTACAGAAAATCAATTTTTCTCTCTCTCTCCCTTTCTCTATATCCCTTTTTTTTACTTGTTTAAAGCGATCCCCACTTCTCTCCCAGGTATCTCCTTTGAAGCATTTATTTATTGATTGCCTAACCCCCTCTACTTTGTTGTGCTTTTACTCTCTGCGCTCATCCTCTTTCTCTTTTTGTCGGGGATGGTTTTTGCAAATTTCCCAGCGGGCATGGTAAAGACACTTAAGAATTTTTCTGAACATAAGGCGGTTCAGTCGTGAGCGAGGGGCTGTGTAGATGTCTGTTCCTTTTTGAAACTTGGAAGATTTTGAACTGCTTTTGATAAAAGATTTGCCAGCACAACAGACTTCACTGAGAACACTTGTCTTTTAAAGTAAGGAGGATGCTTGGGTTATAGTAGGTAACAGTTTGACAGAAAATCTAAAATCATTTTACAGGGAGCACAAGCTATTCGAATTTGAATGTATTCATTTTCCTTTTTCTTCCATGAAAAATAATCTACAATTTTAAAGGAGTTAATATGATAATCAAGGTACCTTGAAAAGCTAAATACAACCAGGGCCGTCCCAAGTATGGGGAGGGGTCTAGTGTGATTTAGAGAAAGCAGGGCCCCCCTTAAGGCTAATTTATACTTCTGCGTCGGACCTACGCCGGAGCCTCTGCACCGTAGGCTGTGCGTCTGTTTTCATTTATACTTCTGCGTCGTTTTCCGCGTTTACGTGCATGCAGACCACTAGTAGGCAGTGTCCGTGGTCATGTTGAGTATCAAGGCAAAAGCCGAAGAAGAAGCAGCTTGTCATGTACGTTGTCAGAGAAGCTTACAAATAGAAGCGGCAAATAGGTAACGACTTTTGTTGCAGTATGACTGCATGTGTCCCCTGAAGCAGAGCATTTTTTCATTCCTATGGAAGTTGAAAACGCTTGCTCTTCACCAATTGCTCCATGCCAGTTTTTTGACCTGAGGGAGGGGTTCTAGTAGACCAATCATAGCGCTTGCAGTCCACGTAGAATTGACGCGTTGTTACATTTTTGAAGAGGTGCACATCAGGCTACGTCGTAAGCTATGCGTGCTACACACAGCCTACGCCGTAGCTACAGCGTACACTCGACACAGAAGTATAAACCAGCCTTTAGTCCATTCACTATCGCTTTCCGGCGGAGTGGGGGTGGGGGGTGTGCGGAGTGTGTGGTTCCCCTTCGGTCCATTCGTGATCACTTTCCTTAGTCCCTCGGTCTGTTTGACGCAGGGCCCTCTGTTTGACGCGGCCTGGTGCGGTCGCACCAGTTGCACCACCCAAAGGACAGCCCTGAATATAACTAAAAACACTGTGGCAAAACATAGTGGCAAACAACAGAATTAAATATTAAATATTTTGCTGCAAAAATGATTTGGATGATTTGGTGGACTTCATGGACACAAACACGTGTTGACCATTGCAGCTCCACTGTTATTATCACAGTAACACTTTACAATACGGGTGCACTAATATGCATTAATTCATGCTTAACTAATGCACAGATAATCATGTTTTAATGTATGACTCATGAAGAACTAAACCATTAAATAATGATTACTGCATCAGCAACTAATAAAGTTTCTATATTATTAATAGATTAAGTAATATATGAATTGTTATTAATTAAATGTGTCATAATATATTAATTCCTTAATAACATATTTTATTAAATAATAGTGTAAGTTAATGTGTTAATTACCACAATGGTTCGAAGCCATGTACTTCAACTTCCAGTTTTCTGCTTTAATTAATCATTAAAGGTGATAAAGAGGATCTTTTCGTCAACTGAGAAACCAAAGACTGTTACTGAGTTTTTGAAATGAGCGCATGTGTAAGAACAACCCCCCTTCCTTTCGAGGGAACGTCTCCCAAAATTTGTGCACAAGTATTGGAACACGAGTGTTTACCACCGGCATTCGCTGTGTCGTGTTAGTGGATTCATTATGTCGGACTCACCGCAGGTAACTCATAATCTGCAGTTGTTACTCCTGTCTCCAGACAAAAACATCGCATGCGGCGCCTGTGGAGTGTGGAAAGTTACTGGAGAGCGCAGCCGCGCACGTCTCTCACAAGGAATGTCACGGCAGTGATTGACAAGCCAGAGGGACAATCGTTTACGTGATGATCGCGTAAACGATTGGCTGATGTTTTTAAGGCCCTACCTCGTGCACAGATGATGTATATTAATATTATTCCTTTCAGTGCACCTAATAAATAGTCTTTTATCAGTTAGTAAAGACAGTTTCAAGTAATATTGCAAAAATGTATAAAACAAAACATCCTCTTTAGCACCTTTAACTAATGATTTGCAAATGTGTCATTATGTTATGACTTTACTTGTTGAGGCACATGACTGTTAACTAAGTGTTAAGTAATATGTCATTATGGTTTTGACATCTACACTAAGCCATGGATTTCAATTTCCAGCCATCTACAACCGAGACTCCACTGTACCAAATAAACTGCCACATCCAGAACCTTGTTGTTCATGGCACAGGAATGTGTCTGGTTAAGATTGAGGTCAAGGATTCAAAGGCAGAACACTGAGAACATGTGGCCGCGCACTAGGGCTTGCATAGACTAGTCGAGTAGTCAAGAGATCAACTACTTCAACCACTAGTCGGCGCTGTCGGAAACAATCGACTACTCGAGCGTGCATTAACCATGAATGAATTTTAAAAATAAGAGAGATACGTCACAATATTGTAAATCTTTCCGTTTTAAACTATGGTTTTAAACCAAAAAGGGGAGCTAATGGATATCACACAAGAAGCAACGTGCAAACTTTGCGCAAGAGTTATGCCAGTGAAAGCTCGGTCAGTATTCAAAGTGAAAGTAAAAAGTGACGGAGCTGTCTGACGCTGCATTAACAGAGCATATTCTCTCAGAGACGAATTTCAACATAATATGCTGATAACATCTTAATTTATTCTATTATTTTTCTTGTGGTCATACATATAGTGAAACAAATGAGAATAAAGGCCCCGGTATTCAAACGAAATCAAAGAATGAACTGATGTGACGTAATTTCGAACAAAATCAGGCCAAAACAAAATTCGTTTTGTTCTTTTTGAAAGTTCGAAACGGCTTGCCAAAGGAACTTTAAGGAAAAGTTCGCTTTAGCTGCAAAACACCTTCGTACTACCATTGGTCCGTGACGATAATGTAACAGGAGGTGTGTGCTGAGGCTCCGCCTTCACTCGCGTGGAGCGCTTCTTTGACTCATTTCGTGTGTTTGAGTTTGTTGAGGTAAGATCTCCGCAGGTGAAAACATGAACACGCTGGATAGCCGCTTTATAGTACAAAATGAAGTTGTGCTTGTAAAAAAATGAGGCACTAACTAACTGTTTTTCATGTTTGATACTGTAAAGCTGCTTGATTTTAAGCAATCTATTGAATAAAGTGCTATATAAATAAACGTGACTGGAGTGCTAATTTGCAGAGCTTGTGCTAACATACCCATGTCTTTTTGATCGGACGCTATTCTTATGCTTTCTATAAAAAATGCTTGCAGTTTTCTCATTTTTGTTGTTTATTTTATTACTGGGAGGAAAGTGTACAGCACGTATTTACATATTCATCTAACTGTCGCTCTCAGCAGTGTGGGCGGCGTCAGATGTTCGATTACAGTATATCGCTGGTCACGCATTTCGAACTTCATTATACCCCTAAACGAGGAACGAAAAAGAACTTCGTTTGAAGTATATGTTAAACAGGTTGTATTTTTAAGTCAGTGCTTGAAGTAGCTCTTAATTTTCATTGATGACTGCAGTCAGTGTTAGGAAATATTATAGACTATTGAATTTTTAATTTTATTGAAATATTTTTGGTAACTGAAATAAAAAATAAAAGCGTTTTTCACATACAGATGTTTTTGTAATTTACACAGAGACTATAATTGTATTGTTTTCAAAAACTTGCACTTTGAATCCCTTTTTCAAAAGTTAACATTTTCAGGCCCCCAAAATGGCATTGTCTTATAAACTTTTCTGTTTACATTGTTGTCATGTAAATGTACCCTCAAATGCATTTTATTACTCCAAATCTAAATGAAATGGTTTCAAATTCATTTTAATTTGGTACATGGAATTATATTATAAACATTAAACATAAAAAATAACAATTATACTAGACGGTGCTAGGAACTAGGAAACTCAAAAAGCTAAACTAAAACTTAAAATGATGTAGTGAAAAGTAACTTGTTATTTTACAAATCAATTACTTGTGGTACTACTTCTTATTTATTGCCCATCACTGATTTCTTTAATACTAGTCTGAAGCCTTCAATTCTACTGAACCTTTGGGGTTGTTTAATGGAGCTCGCGCATTATTGGCTGGCACGTCTAAAAACATCTATTAGTTTTCATGAGGACCCAACTTAAAAATATTGCTTAGCTTTAAACTAAAGATGATCAATCACAATGTAGTTTTCCATTTCATCATCAGAGTCTGTTGCTCATAATCTTATCTTGGCTTTATGGTTACATTTAATGGCAGGATAAATCTTATTATTGTAGATCTTGTTAGTCAGGATAAACCTTTGGCTTTACTTTTTAACCTCATCATTCTTTCCTTGTACCAGCCAACACCCTCTTTCATGGTATTGCAATATTTTTTAACAACCCTTGATTTTTGGGAGCATTGTACATTACTCTCTCAAAGTAATTTACTTTGTAGGCTCTTACCTTACAATATAGCAAGGTCGTCATTACTGTTTGTTTTTTTTTTTTTTTAGTAACTTTTGATATTACTGGGGAACCAAGACCTGTACAATAGAACTGTACTGACATTTGCATTACAGATAGCAATCTTGCTGCCACAAGAAAGCTGAGAGGACAGCCAGATACGGCCTTGTTGTTCCGGAATCCTGCTAGATTTTCCCCTACAATGCTTCTCAGCATTAGTGTCAGCTCAGCCATTTTACTGATACTTGTAATGCTACCCAGGACTTTCTGAAGTTTAGAACAGTTTTGATACTGACTCCACAGAGCAAATACAGGTCATCAAATTTAAAAGGACAACCAAGATCTGCCCTGAACAAATGTTGAGTTTTAAAAACAAAGTTCATCCAAAAATTAACATTTAACAAAATTAACATCATTTATTCATCATCATGTCAGTCAGTGCTGCTAGTTTCCATATAACATTAGTGTATGTGATTTAAACTGTCAGTAGCATGCTGACACCAGTTGACACATTTTGTGCATTATTGTCCTTTTTGGACAGCATAACTCACCATTTACACTTTTTGTGTGGAAAAGAGCAGCTTGGACATTGTGCCAAACATCTCATTTTGTGTTTCATGCATGGAAAAAAAGAATATAATATAGGGTTGAAATTACATTTTGAGTAAATGACAAATATATTCATGGTTGGTACTGTCCACAAAATTCAGTTACCATTCAGTTACAAAATGATAAAATTAAATAAAAGTCTTTTTAACAATGACATGCAAACAGCACCAAAGCTGCTTTCCAGACAAAACCCAGATTACCTTGAATTTGAAGGCAGCTTGGCAACGGTGGAAAGTTTTGGTCTTGTGTGGCCTTCATTAATCATAGTATGAGTTCATACAGTGTACATTCAATTAATCACGCCTCCGAAGAGGAATGTAAGGGCACTCTAATTAAATAAATGGGGTCTGTGTTGTGGGGTCTAATATTAAATCAATAAAAATACAAGAAGTGCACACAGTAACTAGACTGCCATCGAGCTATGGCATAGCACTGATCTTCATAGGGTGAGAATATCTATTCCTGTGTTATGGGAAATTATTTTAAAATGGCTGTTTATTTTATCTACGTTGTTTGGAGGCACAATGTCATGCAGCTGTTTGGATAATGTGTCGATGACAAAAGGTAAATGACCCAATCTAAAAGCAAAGATTTTTAATGCCTATTTGGATGCTTGCACAGTGACACGGTCAAGATATTTCACCTCATGCTGAAATTAAGTGTTTGCATTGCTGATTATGCGATACTCTAAATAACACAATACAAAACTCACAATGACAAATGATTTATGGGTTAATTTACAGGTCATAAGAAAGTATTGTTTGTGTTTTGGACTTGTGTCATAAATGTATTTTTAAAATGCAACATCCTCATAAAAGACATTTTTCTTTTCAATAGTCAAAAACTTTGTGGACATACAGTATGTGCATGGCAGAATATAAAAACTATGTGATAATAATAGGCTAAAAATTATAACATCATGAACAAATTTGAATAATATGTGCGTGTGCGTGTGTGTATAAACCAATTATGAACCAAACACACATGCTGAAAAAAAGCAAATTATATATACCCCTATTAATTATAAATTTAATTCATAATATCAAAAACTATTCAGACCTATTAATCATGAACAAAGTTTATAGAATATAATGGGACAATAAAAGTATTAATTGGCTTGAGCCATTGTATTTTCTTCTTAAATAGTTAAATAAGTTATGAAACTTTGCCTTCCATTCTAGATACAAACTGTAGTTGACAGGACAAGAAAAGATGCTAGACAACAGGAGAGAGAAAGAGAGACAAAGAGAGAGAGAGCATTTGTTCTTCACACCCTCCCAGAGGGTAACAACAGACATCTTAATGCCAGTGTGATGAAATGGAGGTACAATTGTCCCTTCTCCCTTTTCTTTTGTGGATCTCATACAGTGGAAGCATCTTTCCATCCACACAAGACTGTTTAATGGTATCTTGCTTAGAGATTACACATTACATCTCATTGTTCTGTACCGCTCAATTGTTGGATAAGTCTATGATTGTGAGAAATACACGCTTATGAGGAATATACTACAAGCATAGTAGATTAAGATGAATATACTACAAGAATAGCAGTATATAAATCCCCTGTGGTACGACTGGGATTATCTTTTAGAAGAGCAGCAGTGATTTTGTGCTTGTTATATAAGAAACTGGCCTGCTGCATCTTAAACAAGATCAAGCTATGCAAACTGTCAATCACCAAATCCACTTCATTAACCAGAACAGCAATAAAAAGTGCCGTAAACGTTCTAGAATTTCCGCCAGATTGTATTCACGGGATTAGACACACCTTTTTCTAAAAAAAAAACAAAACAAAAAAAAAAAAACACACACCACACACACTTTAAGCCCAAAGTCGCTTGCCACCCAATTTGAAACCTAACCGCAGGTCACACATGCTCATTGAATTTGTTTTGCACTGATCAGTTGTTCCACTAGGTGGCAACACTGGCCCAGGTCTTAGCATCACAATAGAAAATGAAACTAATGATGGAAAAACAACAAAATCAAACACTGCAACCAGAGACTGCAACAACAACAACAACAACAACAACAGACGCCCGCATTAACAAGCACTTGTGTGAGGGGGTTATAGTCGCAACTTTAGTTTAAAAGAATACAGAGACATTTTTAGCGGCCATAACTTCTGGAGAAAATTTTCAAATGCTGTGTTACACAGTGTTCTCTTAGTCTTAAGTGCAAGTGCAACCACAATCAAAGTACTTTCTCAATATTCAAAGTGCAACTAGAGACCACATTTTTCTTCAAGCATGATACAGAGTTAAGAGATATCATAGTTACAGCTAGCCTAGCCTAAGATAGCTTTCATCAGAGAGCCGCTTTCAAAATGTGGGATATTGAATCGCATTTGAATGTGTGCTTGCGTTTTATTTTTGCTTTCGTGATCGCGTGTACTCTGTAAATACGGGGCGTCTGTGCTGAGTGCGCAATCTACAAGGTAAGACATTTGTCAGACCCTTAGGCTCTGTTGTGCAAGGAATCCTCCACCATGGTCTTGTCAATCATCTCGTCACGTGATCAGTGAACTCTGATTCATGCTGCACTAGTATGTACAGTGCTGCAGCTCGTGTTGGATGAGCTGGATGGGATTAAAGCGACTGTTATCCACCTGAATTAAATGGTTTTTATTTCTATAAAAAGCAAAACGACAGTTTCCTTGACAAGAAATCTCGTCACATTTTATTCTGGCTGGCGGCAGAGAATCAGAGTTGGGTCACAGGCAAGGTTCAAGACAGGCGGCAAACAATCACAGTCCAGAGTACAGGCAAGGTTCGAGACAGGCAGCAAATGTTCACAGATGATAAACAGCCCAGGTAACAACAAGAAATCAGTCCACAGAATAACGCTCAGAAATGACCACCGTAGCAAATCAAGACTTCACGAAGATATGGTGTGTGTGTGTGTGTGTGTCTTAAATAGTGTGAGCGTGATGCAGTTCAGGTGTGAGTGTAATCAGTCCCAGGAATGAGTGCCTATGGGAAATGGAGTCTGAATAGCAGTGAATCAGTATTCCGTTGATGGCTCCCTCCGGCGGTCCGGAGGATGAACTGTGGGAGCCACATTCATGACAGAGCCCCCACCCAGATGCGAGGAGGCGGACACCAGGGTCTACAACATGGTCGAGGGGCCGGTCTTTCCGGGTGAGTCCGATGGAATTCCTCCATGAGTGCAGGGTCCAGGATATCATCCGCGTCGACCCAGGATCGCTCCTCCGGTCCGTACCCCTCCCAGTCGACCAGATACTGTAGTTTCCGACCCCGACGCCTAGAATCGAGCAGTTCTCAGACTTGATAGGCCTCCTTGCCCTCAATCATCAGTGGTGGGTGATGACAGCCCTCGGCTCCCTCCGGCTCCCCTCTCGGACCCCCGGAGGGTTTCAGCAGCGAAACATGAAAAGTGGGAGAGATACGATAGTTAGCAGGCAGTTTTAAACGAAATGAGACAGGAGTAATTTGTTTAATCATTTGGAAAGGCCCTACAAACCTGGGACTGAGTTTCTTGCAGGGAAGTCTTAGACGCAGGTCTCTGGTAGAGAGCCAAACCCATTGCCCTACGGTGTACTGGGGATTCGGTCGCTGATGTCTGTTGGCCTAGACCTCTTGTCTCCTGACAGCGCGTTGCAGATGGTGATGAGCCAGGTCCCAAGTCTCCTCACTCCTCCGCATCCATTCATTGACTGACGGTTGCTCAGAGGGTTCACCTGACCACGGGAACAGGGGAAGTTGGTAGCCTAAGATGCATTAAAAGGGCGTAATCCCAGTGGCTGGTTTTCTGAGGGAATTTTGGGCGTATTCTGCCCACATCAAATACCGACTCCATTCAGTCTGATCTTTTTGGCAGTAGGTGCGGAGAAATCGCGTGAGCTCCTGGTTCATTCGTTCTGTTTGCCCGTTGGACACTGGGTGGTAGCCAGACATGAGACTGATGTTGACGTTTAGGTTTTTAAAGAATGCAGACCAGACTAGAGAGGTAAATTGCGGACCTCTATCCGTCATTATGTCCTCAGGTAACCCGTAAAACCGGAAGATGAAGTTGCAGAGCAGTTCAGCAGTCTCGAATGCAGTGGGGAGTTTGGGCAGAGGAATGAGACGGCAGGCTTTTGAGAAACGGTCTATAACACTGAGAATGGTGGTGTTGCCTTGTGATACGGGCAGGTCGGTGACGAAGTCTATGGCGATGTGTGACCAAGGGTGCTGCGGAATGGGTAAAGGTTGCAGTAGGCCGACCGGAGACTGATGAAGGGTCTTGGACGTTTGACAGGCTGTGCAATTGTGGATAAACTGAATGATGCATGGAGTCCCACCAGAACTGGTTTTGTAGAAGGTTATGGGTGGCGGTGATGCCTGGGTGACCAGAACTGGGAAGGTCGTGGATGTGGTGCAACAGTTTCTCTCTCGGGGGAGCTGGTACAAAGGTATGGTACGGTGGGCATGCAGCAGGTGGAGTGAACTGTTCGTTGGCCTGGGTGATCTCTGACATCACATCCCACTGGACTGGTGCTAGGAGAAGTATATCAGGGATTATATGTTCTTCCGTGTCGGGTCTTTCTACCTGATCTGTCGGTACAATGCGTCGGCCTTGGTGTTCTTGGACCCTGGTCTGTAAGTCACTTTGAATTGGAAACGGGTAAAGAACATAGCCCATTGAGCCTGATGAGGGTTCAAGCGCTTGGCAGAGCGGAGGTACTCCAAATTTTTATGGTCTGTGAAAACGGTGAACGGATGTTGAGCTCCCTCTAACCAATGCCGCCATTCCTCTAGCTCCGCCTTCATCACCCACGTCATAATTTCGTTCTGTTGCGGATAACTTTCTGGAATAGAAGGCACAGGGAAACATTTTCTCAGGGGTACCTTGGCGCTGGGACAGAATGGCTCCGATGCCTGTGCTAGAGGCGTCTACCTCCACAATGAAAGGTCGTTCGGGATCTGGGTGATGGAGAATGGGTGCTGTGGTGAACCATTCCTTTAACCCCTTGAATGCTTCATCAGCCTGTGGGGACCAGTGTAAACGCGAAGTCTGATGTTTAGTCATGGAGGTTAAGGGAGCTGCCACACTGCTGAAATTGCGTATGAACCACCTGTAGAATTTCGCAAAGCCCAGAAACCTCTGTAATTCTTTGAGCGTGCATGGTTTAGGCCAGTCAAATACAGCTTTTACCTTGCTATCGTCCATGGCGACCCCATCTCGGCTGATAACGTATCCCAGGAAGGAGGTGGAGGTTTGATGAAACTCACACTTTTCAGCTTTTGCGTATAGTTGAACAGCTCGGACGTGCTGGATGTGCTCCTCCATTGACCTGGAGTATATAAGGATGTCATCGATATATACTTTGATCCAGCGGTTCAGCATGTCTCTGAACACGTCGTTGATGTATGACTGGAACACTGATGGACTGTTACAGAGAGCCCGAACGGCATAACAAGGGTCTCGTAGTGGCCGGTGGTCACGGAGAAAGCCGTCTTCCACTCGTCCCCTCCCTTATACGAATGAGGTTATAAGCACAGCAGAGGTCCAGCTTGGTGAAATATTCGGCCTGCCGTGTTCGAGAGCAGCCGGTACTAGTGGCAGAGGGTAACGGAACTTGACGGTAATGTCATTCAGACCTTGATAATCGATACAGGACCATAGCCCACCATCCTTCTTAAAGAAGAATCCTGACGAGGCTGGTGATGTGGATGGTCGGATGAACCCCTTGGCTAACTCCTCCTCGATGTATGCTTTTATAGCGGCAGATTCAGGCTGTGACAAAGGGAAGATTCTGCCTTTGGGAGGCATGGTACCTGGCAACAGTTCAATGGCACAGTCCCCGGGGCGGTGAGGAGATAATTTGGTCGATTTCTGTTTGCTGAACGCCACAGCTAAATCGGCGTATTCTGCAGGGATGTCGAGTTTCTCGGGGTTGGATTCGTTCAGCTTGACAGTTTGAATTGGCAGAGGAGTGACCTGTTGTAAGCAGTTTTTGTGGCAGAGGGCGTCCCATTTCAGTATCTGTCCTTCCTTCCAGGAGATATGTGGGTTATGGGTTCGGAGCCACGGCAGACCAAGGATGATGGGGTTGTTAGGTGAGTGAATGACATAGAATTGGATGAGCTCATGGTGAAGAATTCCTACTTGTAATCCGACTTCGGTGATGTGCGCCACTCTCCCTCCTCCAATCGGTTTTCCGTCTAACGCCTCCACTGTCAATGGAAAATGGCAGACCGTTAGGGAAATATGAGCTGTGTCCCAATTCAGGGGCCATGCACTTCGAAGTGCATGAAAGGGGTGGGGTTTTGGAGTGGAGGGTTGCCAGGTCTGCACAACAAAACCATCCCAAAAGTAACGTAATCACAGCACAAGTGTAAAAGTATCCCAATCCCAGACGTGGCAACAATGAACTGAGCATCCTTACATGGCTAGCGACTGTGTGACAGACAGCTGACAGTTGAAGTTTGTGTGTGCATTTTAAAGTTTTATGACTTTCTATTGGGTTTTGACACGTTCACTGCCGACGACGACAGGACACTGGACCAAAATATGTATGGTTAAACTATGTAATGTTAGTTTTATATCATTAGCAAGTTAACCTTGTTTGTTTTTTAAATTAAATGTTAACTTGGAAAATATGTACGTTCATATTTATACATTTACTCTGTATTTAAGTCTGAATTTAAAGTACAAACTTTAAATTCAGACTTTAAAGTAATTTACAGTCTGTTTTCAGCCTCACTCTGGCAATGAAAACCTTTCCAATATTCCATTTTCTCATGCTTTTTTTGGTCGAGTTGCTATTTGGTTTCTTTATTTTCCATAGTTGTCATTTTAATTTTTAAAATGTTTTGTTGATAGATGAGAAATCGCAAACATTTTGCACTCAAAACGCTGAACTCCAAGTTTATGCTCTGAGCTTCCGGCTCCTGCATAAAAAGTCTCCTCGTAGCCATTTTTTATTTTACTGTTTACAGAGAGTGGACTCATAGATCGGCAGGGTATCTCAGGACAGTTATGTTTCGGTGAATACGATAACTTTCTGCCTACCATCCCATAAAAAATCCATTAAAAAAATCACTCACAAATACTTTAATATTGCTTTATTTATAATAAGTAAATAAATTAGTATTGATTTCCATAAAAATATCCAAAATCCTTAAATCAACTACATTTAAAATTGTATAGATAACTTGCACTTGTTTTCAAGCTTTTCTTATCCCATTTGGAGTTTATTTATTTATTTCAAATATAATATTGTAGCATGTAGTCAAGTTTTGGTTTTGTTTTCTCTGTGTTCTTGTTTTACCTGCCTGAGTTCCTAGTTAGTTTCCTTGGTTATTAATTATCTCTACACCTGTTCTGTTTTAGTCCATGATCCTCTGTATACAGTATTTAAGTCCTCCGTTTCCTGTGTTTCATTGTCTGGTATTGTCTTTATTTATTTTATGTGGTTGTGCATTACTATTATCCCTGTTATCTCCTGAGTGTTCTAGTTGGATTTAATAAAGACTGTCTGTTATATCCCCTGCATTGTGTGCTTACTTCATACACCTACGCATGACTAAAATAATATAATATCATTTTCATCACATACATGCATATAGACATATGTGTTTGTTCATTAATATATTAGGTCAAAACATAGGCTAAATTAATTTTAAAAATATGCATAGTGTTAAAGTTGTGTCTTTTCTAAGTTTAATAAAATAAAGCATAGTTTACCCTTCTGCACATGATTTTCACAGCCTAGATTGTTTAAGACTGATATAATTCTTTCTACAACAGTCAAATCAAATCTAGGTTCATAGCCCGGAGGTCAGACATAGAGCGCTCACGTGCACACATCACACACACACAGGTTTTAGCAGTCAGCGAGTAACTATGTTACAGGCCCGGGATTGTAATGGATTTTTCTCACTAATCCCTGAATGTCCCTTCCCCATCCATATTTACCTCTGGATTTACACTTCAATGAGGGGGGTGCACACCATGATAATACACAATACACTTCTGCCTGGATGAGACTGACACCTGCTACTGTATATGTGAAGGTGTTTTTATGCTTTTATTTACATTCATGTTTATTTGCATACAGCACCCTTTTCCCTATCTGTTCTGTTTTTGTTTTTTTTTCTGACTTTTTGATTAGTTTTTCTGCCCAATTTAGCTTCCAAGGCTAAAAAAAAGTTGGGGCTGAGGTTAGGATTACCAAAAGGCTTATATTCCAACGAAAATATTTCGCAAGAGGAATTAGATCCGGAAGGAGCCGGATCTGAACATGTTCTCTCAGGTTTGATTCCACAGGGAGGACTATCTCCATTTCCAATGGAAATGATATATGAACCAGTCCAATTTACATGACTATACGCAATAAAAATAAGCATCAAGCGTGTCCTTAACATGAAACCTATTCACCTTTCCTTTACAGCTATCACCTTTACCATGTTATCCCCTTTATCATTCCCAACACTTTTCTCGTCCCCCTCCCTTTCTAGGTCGACCGCACCTCCTTATCACATACGGTTTATTGGAACTCTCCAACTAAAGCCTCAATAAATCCATAAGCCTATGAAGATGACAGTAGAGGGAATATATGATATATGCTGAGAGTCGCATCCGTGTGATAGTGCATGCGTGTGTGTGTTAGTTTGTAGATGGGGAACGGCTCATACCTTGCTTTCTCCTTGTCATCCCTGCCAGGCGCATGACCAGTCGTGCATGAGTGTGTGTATATATATATATATATATATATATATATATATATATATATATATGTGTGTGTGTGTGTGTGTGTGTGGTCTGACAATACGACTTGTCCTCCACTGTGTCCCACAGGCGTCTCCAAGAGAATGAGAGAGACAGAAAGATACAACTAACTACTTACGGCAGCCTTCAGACACATGGGGCTGCAATTTCCTGAGTTAAAGGTGAAGTGTGTAATTTTTTCGATGGTAAAATACTTTTTTCTATATCAGTGTAATGTACAGAGACAACTATAAGTAAGCCGTTCTAGGGCAAACTTCACAAACAGTATTAGCACTGTGGCATCAGTCCAACGATTTGCTCAAAAAAGGACGTACTTGGACTAAAAAAAAACATTCTTCCATTCTGGTGTGCAATGCCTACTTTTTCATGATTCAGTCAATTGCCATGGATCAAGTCACGTCCCACCCTACATTTTTATTCTTATTTCATTAGGAAAAACATCACATTATAGGTGTAAAATAGGTAGCAAACAGCAATTAACACCCTTTTCAATTTTAATGAATGTGGCAGCTTTATCAAAGACAAGATATGAATAATGGGAACAGGCAACGTCCTCAACATCTCTTGTTTGTCTGCCGTGTGTTTTCGATAAACAGAGCCGCTTTAGAGTGTGAATGAGAGGTCTGTATTGATTTGCAGTTCCTTAGATGCCCCTTAGGCAGAGGCAGCAGAGACTGGAAGAATAAAACAATGATTATGCATTTCACTCTGTCTCTCTCCATCTTGTCTCCCACACAGCTCAGTCTGACTTCCCACCATCTGCTGACAAACCTCAGAGATATAGCGGCCCTCCTTGTCTGGTCACCATCTGACTACAGCAGTCAAAGAACGATTTGCATGTTATTTGAATAACACACTGCTGACCCCACCTCCACAGTTACTGAACAGCACTAAAACATTCTATGCTTCTTTATAATAAATGGAAAAAGAGAGATTTTGAAGTATGATGTCTATAAAGCTTCACAAGAATTACATCACAGCTTTAATGTGTTTATTGCTATTTTCACATTTGAATGCAACCCATTGCAATTAAAATTTATAGTTGGAACCATTTGTTTTATAAGGGAGAATTAAATAAGACTGCATCTGAATCAGAGAGTGTTTTTGTTCTCTTAACTTACTGACCTATACAGTATCTGTTTTCTGTGAATAGACTGTATAAGCATTAGAGAGAGTGTGAGTGAAAGTGAGAGAGAGAAAATCAGAGAGGAACAGAATTTTTTAAGCATGTAAAAAGCCTTATTCACATAATGGCTTTTTATGTGATTAATACCACCATTGACAAAATAAGCAAATGGATTTTTTGTTCTGTCTGTGCAATATCCATTTGGATTCTTCTGTGATTATAACCAGGGCAGATCCGAGCCTAATCCTGATGCCCCTGTCTGGATCTGCTCTCAGAGGTGAGGGCTTTGTGTGCAGGATTGGGCTTAACTCTGACATAGTTCAGAAATCTTCACAGCCACTGCGACAGGACAACATGATGTGAGAAAGAGTTCAGTGAGGTGAACTTAGGTGAATGTATATATACTATATGTTAGTGAAAGAGTATTGTCTGTCTTAAAAGCTAATGCACAAAAGTAAGTTTTTAATTAGGAAGTTATTAGCAAATGAAAACTTGCACACCTAATATGTGGAGTTTATATATATATATATATATATATATATATATATATATAATCACCTTGAAGAAGTTTTATATCGACCATATTGTTTGTACCTGCACTGTAAAAAAAAAAAAAAAAAAAAAATCGCCGTAAAATTTACGGTAAAAAAAAAACAGCATCTGTGGTTAAAAAATACATAGCGTAATATAGATTTTACGGTAACGTTTTAGGTTTTACAGGACAGCACTTAGTTTACTGTCTATTTTATAGTTCAAGACCGTATAATTTAAAGGTTTATATTGTAATAATTACGGTTTATAACTGTTTATTTTACACACTGTAAAAAAAAAATTCTGTTAAATTTACGGTAAAAAAATATATTTCATTAAATTTATTAACCTATTGAAGTACTAATATATGTTTTGTACTGTTGTAATACGCTGACAACCACCAAACACTTTGTTAATGGGTCACATGATGAATCAAAGTTCATCACAAGCAGCTTTTCCACAAGCTTAGAAGGACAATACAAATATATTAAAGGTGCACAGAGTATGTGGGAACTGTGGGAATGTCAATTTACGTTTTTTCACTTATACAATGACTTGTTCTTTTTCACTTCCAAAAACTGTAAATTTAATGGTATTGTATAGTAGTTGGCGATGTCACATTGGAGTATAGACTGAACATGTAATACACATGCACATGACGTCAGCACTTTCACAAATCCGTGTTTTTAAAATTGCCCTTGCCCCCAAAATGCCGTTGTCATGTAAATGAACGGCCGAAACACATAAAAAGTTTTCTGTCATGTACACGCCCCCTTCGAAAACAGAAACAGCGAACACAGAAAATGTTTATGGTTCCCTGAGATTCTGACGCAATGCGAGTGAACCGTATCGAAAGGGAACCATGAAAACGAAGCAGAACATACACGTGACAAATGTATTGTCTTTGAACTTCTTATAGCCAATATTGATGTACAAGATGTGCATTAATCAGCATATCATGTAATTAATTAATTTGATTCCAATATTTATTTGACTGGCAGCCCTAAATAATAACAAATTATTATTGCTATTATTATTATTAGCAGTGTGTGCATAGTACTGTATATTTCCATATATATATTATTGCAACATTTAAAGCCTAAAAATGAAAAGTCTTCATCATTATCATCATGCTATTTTGAAAGAGACTTTTCCACCTTGAATTCTATTCAATCTATCAGTTATTCCTGGCCTCCATTTTCTGTGCCTGCTGATATCCTCTCAGTGTTCAAACATGGCTGTGTGGGCGTTTAGCCATTCGTTGTGCTCCACTGACTGCTCAGATTATCGCCATCCATCATTTGTTTACACTTTCATTTGGAAAATCGAGCTGTTTTACTCCCTGAAATTATAATTTGTCCCCAAGGCCACGTAAGGTGAACGTCAGCTGTGTTTTTTTTCTTTTTTGTAATCTTAAGATGCTTTCTCAAGTTGGAATCAACCTCTCTGGCCCGTGGTGCGCTTCACATGGTATGCTGACGGGTGTTCTTTGTTTTGCCTTTGTTTTACGCCTTGTCTTTACTTGTTTGCAAAGATGTGAAGGTGAAAGGAAGATGCCAGAATAGCTGGCAACTTACGTCAGTGTAAGAGCACGGTGGGATTGATGCTACAGGCTGAGGCTTTTGATGTTGTATGTGACCTTTGTCATTGAAAAGTTCTCTACACAAGCTCAGGTTCATAAATGAAAAACAACCTAAAGAAAGCCTCTTGACCCTATGTACTTGTACAAAATTATCACATGCTTCAGAAAACAGCAGGAGAGTGCTGGAACACTACGGAGCCCCTAAAGGGACATGGTGGTGAAAAAAAATATGAGATGGGAGTAAAAAACATATTTCAATTCTTTTGTGTTCTTTCACAAAAGTTTTGCGTTTCCCCGAGAAACTGCGTTCACTCAAAGTTTATTGAGGGAACGCAAAACATTTGCGAGGGAATGCAAAAGCAATGACATATATTTTACCTCCCATCTCATATTTTTTTTCCCATCACCATGTCCCTTTTGGGGCTCCATATAGAATACTGCACATATAGGTAATGGATTTGAATAGATGGATTCAACTAAACTAAAATAAAATAAAATTTAAATAGCACAGGTACAATTAATTTAATTATTATGATTTATTTTTATTTGACTGATAGACCTAAATAATAATGATTATTATTATTATTATTATTTAGTAGTAGTAGTAACAGCAGCAGTAGTAGTTTTCTTATTAGTATAGTAATAATGAATGAATGAATGAATGAATGAATAAAAAAATAATCAATCAATCAATCAGCATTTTTGAACAAAAATTGCCTCATAAGTATAGGAACTGATGGAATATGCACACTTTATCTGCTGATTTTGGGGGAAACATGTGAAATGGATTTAAAAATGTATTTAATGTGGTAGCTGAAAGTATAATAAAATTAGCCAAAATACTTAATGAATGAACACACAGGGGAACTTTGTGAAATATGGAAATGTGCTTTGCTTCATATGAAATTCTGCAGGTGCATTCCATGCGGGCCTGCTTATACGACGTTAAAATTGAAGGTTGAACACGCATGCATGAGAAAATATGACCTATCAATGCATGATTTATGGGGCACTTGAGAATTATTGGTATCTGGTCTTGCTCTTTTAGAGATAACACAGACAGAAGCTTGTATCACTGATGGTGTTGGTAAGACACGCTGACCTACAAGTTCTGCTCATGTGTGAAACCACAGGGAGTTCTCAACAAGAGCCACTGTCTGTGGTTGCTGATTCCACTCACTTGGGCCAAAAATGGAGGAAACTCAAGGGACAGCTAGAATGCCATAAATCTATCATGTCCTGCCATATCTGACATAATTCATCCATGCATGGAATGTTGCATGTCTGGAGAACATGAAACTCTGATATGCGTGTGGATTCTCTATTCCTTTGGATTGCTTTCTAAACTGGCCCTTTTTGTAGTATTCAGAGTGAAACTGAACTAGACATAGTGTCCAAATACTACATATCCTATTGGTATGATGCTATCTGAAAGGATTTTATCAGCCTACGTAACATATAAGACCTGAAAAAAGAAAAAAGCAGAAACCCCCCTTAAGCTTAATGTAACAAAGCGTCAAATCCTTTGAGCTGAATTAGATCTTCTTTTGAACTTAGATGCTCCTTTATTCTGACCCTAGCACTTTAATAATTCATTGTTGCATTCATTGCACATTATTCACAGGCTCTAAAAGATATTCATAAACCACCAAGGAAAATGTTTAATATTCGAAATATTTTGTAGTAAAACAATTTTCAGCATTTTAGGTTTTTATTTTTAGATTAAAAGCTTATTTCATAAAAAAAACAATTGGACTGAACAAAAGACTTAGGGGTCTGATTTAGCGCACATATGAATGATGTGTACTGAGACATATTAATTATGTGTATAATATGTCTGTTTCTCTCATCAAAGTTCTCTATTCATTTTTTTCGCACGTGTTCTTTGATTAGTTCTTTGATTTATGTTTTTCAGAATTATTACTTTCCTTTCTTTCATCTTTTTCCTTTATATTTGATCTAATTTTTATTGGCTAGTAATTTCTCTTAACTTTATTGTATCTGAATTACAGTGATAGGCATATATGGCATACAATAACATCAAATGTAATGTTCAGAGATGCCTTACCCACTGAAAAAACATTTTGTGTGAATTTTCCTGTCACTGTCACCAGATGCAACGTTCTGTACAACCTTAAAGGATTAGTCCACTTTCAAATAAAATGTTCCTGATAATTTACTCACCCCCATGTCATCCGAGATGTTCATGTCTTTCTTTCATCAGTCAAAAAGAAATTAAGGTTTTTGATTACATAAGGTTTTTGGGTCCTACTTTATATTAAGTGGCCTTAACTACGATGTACTTACATTTAAATTAATCATTTGTTACAATGCACTTATTGTGTACATACATGTTTTTACATTGTACTTATATCTTAAAAACACCTGCATGTAATTACATCTGTAATTAATTTCTGTAATTAAATTTATAATTACACTGTTGACCCATCTCTTACACCTTAACCCACCCTTAAACCTACCCATACCACCAAAGCTTTCCCTAACCTTACCCGTATCCCACCTCAATAACAGCAAAAGTGTTTTGCAATTCAATATGAACCCAATAAGTACATTGTACTTATTTTTTGATGTAAGTACATAGTAGTTAAGGCCACTTAATATAAAGTGGGACTGGTTTTTGAAACATTCCAGGATTTTTCTCCTTATAGTGAACTTCAATGGCCTCCAAACGGTTGAAGGTCAAAATTACAGTTTCAGTGCAGCTTCAAAGGGCTTTAAACGATACCAGACGAGGAATAAGGGTCTTATCTAGCGAAACGATGTGTCATTTTCTAAAAAAAAAAAATACAACTGTATATGCTTTATAAACACAAATGGTCACCTTGCACATGCTTCCGCCAAAACCGCACTTTCGTATTCTTCAAAAAGCTTACACTGTATGCCCTATGCCTTCGCTATTACAGAAAAAACAGAACTGGCGCTGTGTTCGTTCCGTAAGTAGAATAGGGAAGGCGTAGGACATACAGCGTAAGCTTATTGAATAATGCGAAAATGTGGTTTTGGTGAAACCACTTGGAAGGTGATCATTTGTTTATATAAAGCATATACATTTACATTTTTTTTTCGAAAATGACTGATCGTTTCGCTAGATAAGACCCTTATTCCTCGTCTGGTATCGTTTAAAGCCCTTTGAAGCTGCACTGAAACTGTCATTTTGACCTTCAACCGTCTGGAGGCCATTGAAGTCCACTATAAGGAGAATAATCCTAGAATGTTTTCATCAAAAACCTTCATTTCTTTTCGACTGAAGAAAGAAAGATATGAACATCTTGGATGACATGGAGGTGAGTAAATTATCAGGAATGTTTTTTTTTGAAAGTGAACTAATCCTTTAAAGGGTTCTGTCAGGCGCTTCATATATAGTTTTTAGGGGTTCCCATTTTATAGATAGATAGATATTTTGTTTTAATTAATTTAATTAATGAATTTAATTGATTTAATTTTATTAATTAAACAGTTCATAAACATACTTTACCACAAAAAAAAAAAAAAAAAGGAAAAGAAAAAAAAAGAAAAAAAAGAAGAAGAAATAGCCCAAGCCCAAAGTGGCTAAATACTAAGCTTTTAATTGTCTTAACAAATTATTGGTCAGGAAATTAGCAAAATTTAAGCAAATGCACTACTTAAAAAGCCATTGCTATCTCAGAAAAACATCAAAGACAGAATGTTTGTGTTTAGCAATGAATCAAGATGAAACAAGAGTTGCATGTTGATGATCCAGAGCGGTGTCTTCGAAAATCTGCTGAGAAATATAATAATAAATGCATCTCTAGCACAGTGAAGCATTGAGGAAGAGGTGTCATTGTGTGGGGAGTCTTTTTAGCTGCTGGTGTTTGTGAGCTACTTCACTGTGAAAAGTCATTTCATGCTTTGGAATACAGGAGAATATTGCAGAATGGCTTGCTTCCCACAAATGAAAAATTATGTAAAGAGGAATGATCAGATGTTATTTTTTTTAACAAGACAATGCTCCTGCCCAAAATGTAAAGACAACAAAGAAGTGGCTTGAGAACCATCAGTCCATCAGGCTCATGATTTGGACTGATCAGAGTCCAGATTTGAACCCTACAGTGAATACTCTCACATTAAACTCAAATGAACTGGGAGACATTTTTCAACTCATGAACTGTGTGAAGCTATTAACATTATGTGGAACAACACTGACTCTTCTTCCTGTAAAAAGATGTTGGCAAGTTATGTGAAGGCTATTCTGTGCTAAGTTACTCTATCTACAGTATTTGTGCAATTCTTGTTAATTTCCTGACCAGTGATTTGTGAAACGGTTAAGACCATTAAATATTGTGACCACAATAGCATGACGTCATTTTGAACAAAATAAGGCCTAAAGTTTGTTTTGTGTTTGTTTCAGGAGTTAAAAGTTCGCTCTGGCTGGTAAACACCTTCGAACTACCATACTATATAAATAAACGTGCAAACAACCACATTCAATAACATCTAATAAGTGTGCAAACATCCACACTGCTATGATCAGATGCTTTCACATGCTTTTCAGATGCTTTACATGGTTTGTACTTTGGAAATTTACCAACATGCATGATAAATTTATCTGCTATCAGTCACGGGCAGCTGTATATAAAGGGTCCTTTTTAAAGAAATGGTAACATGACAAATATTGTGCAGTTTGCTAGATTACCCACCGACATATCTTACCCTACTCTCCCCCATGTAGTCTGATCTGTCCTTAGGGGCTGCGCTGTATTAAAATAATAAGGGCAGATTTATTTCATCATTTCAATGACTGTGGACAGAATCAGCGCTGGAGTCTGTGTGGATCACTTACTGTCATAGCCTAACAGCTGGCTTATTAAAAGCTATCCCATCCTGCCCTCTAGAAGAATCCTTTTTTTGAGGAAGTTTCTGAAAATAAACTGATTATACAGACATAAATGTTAGTCATATGCTTTACATGCTCAGCCTGGTCTACCGAGAAGCACAGCAGGACAGATTTTCATCAATTTTAGAGGTTTTTTTCTTCTTCTTTTTTTTTTTTTCTGTAGGGAATGAAGCTTTTTATCTTTTTGACTGCTCAAAAAGGATACAGATAATTGGAGATAATTAGTCAACCAGTGTTGTAATATGAAATAACAATCTACAATAAGACAATCGACAGTAGGTTCTCAAAGGCTTATAGTGAGAAGAACATAAATTCCCAGAGTGGTAATTGTTGCTGGCTGTGATGTGCAAAAGTATGGTTTATCAGTTCAGTCTAGCACATGCTGATTAAAATGTGACTTTGAAGGTGATACAGAAATACTTTTCTTGAAATATGAATGGTGAACCTGACTGACCCAGTTCTTTGATCATGTTTCTCAGCCTAAAAAATGCTGAATCCCTGAAGAACATAACCAACAAGACATCATAGTTGAGGAAGTCTGCAATGATGCTTTGAAATGTTCTGGAGTCACAGATTTTCCAGCTGAGGTTACAAAATCTGCATCATTATTACAGCACAGAGGGATTAAATGTTAAGAAATCCACCCTGGAAAAAAACTAATTTGCTTTTTAATGGCATGCTTTGAACAATAAAATGCTTTATTCATCCAAACTAAAAGTTTTCATGGCTGAGAGCTCTTCATAATGACTTTTGATTACAAATTGAGATTTTAGATCCCAAATCAGGATAATTATCTGGCTAATATTAATATTTAGTTCAGTCATGAAACTCTAGATGGCGTAGGCTAATAGGTCCTTTACATGCAATGTAATCTTCAAATGTTGTCTTCAAGCAATCACATCATCACCACATTGTACAAGCTGATTGGCCTGCAGCCAGTGAGCTTGGTTGCTCAACATTTAAATAGTCTGGTTCAGTGTTTGCTGCAGTCTAGTCTGCAGCGTGCTATCAGAGTTCTTCTGAAACCCTCCACCTCCCCTAGCTCCACCTGCCTAGATCTGCTATGGGATTTATGTATGTCTATTCATGCAGCAACAACATATCTTACATGTTCACAGCAGCGTGCTTGTGTATTTACTGGCAGTAGCAAGTCCATACTTGCTCTCCAGCAGTAGAATCGGTAGGAGAACAATGCCAGATTCATTAACATACTAAAACTATTTCGAGAGTTGTCATGATTGAAAGAGCTCTGTTAATTGCTGAACTAAAAAAAAAAAACAGGGAAAAAAAAAAAAAAAAATTTTTTTCTCCCTTTTGGAAATTATTCAGTTCAGAGGTCTCAAACTACCAACTGGGGATATGGGGCCCCTCGAGTTTTACATCAGCTTTAAATTTGGTCCACATTTTTCCTTATACATAATGTATTAAACAGCTGATCATTACATCACAGCCGGATCGTGATGTTCCTGTTCTATTAATGGGACTGCAACCTGCTTGATCTGCAGGAGAAAATTGCAGTTCATCTGAGGTATCATTACTCTGCTAAACATGCAGAGCCGTATACGAGGATGAGATGAGGCATTCAGTTCTGAAAAGGTCTGTCTATGCATCAATAACTGTATTACTGTGCCAATAGTTAAAATTCATGGTCGTTGAAACATTCCTTTGTTGTGACTATTCAACTGGCCTGTGCTACTGACCCTCAGGTAATTTGAGACCCCTGAATTAGCTGATGCAGTTTATACGTTTATAGATTTTGAGTGAAGGCAAAATCAATTCAGCAGTTTTAGCATTTGCTTTTCACTAATGTGAGCCGAGTGTAGTTCTTAGTATTTCCCATTTAAAAGTAAAAGCCCACTGTTTAACTTATCACCGCAGCAGGTACCCTAATGAATTTACAGAGTCCCTTGTGTGCAGGGAGATACTGTAGCTTATTTCCAAACATCTGCTTAATTAAACATGAAATAGGTGTCATTTACAGTCTTAATCTGTCAACATTATTTATTTATCAATACATTTAACTTTTAATTAGCGAAATTAATCATGTTGATTCTGTTTAATTAAACATTACAGCATGAGCTGCCCTGACTGAAAACTGTACGGTACGACAAGGGCTGCAATCAATCTCATGCTTTCAGGGTCTAACTAGTTGGCATTGAGGAGATAGTGCCAAGTTTTACCAGGCTCCAACAAACAGGCCTGGAGTGCAGTAAGGTTTTATTACTTGACTAATTCAGGAGAACTTTGAAACCAAGAGCTAGTTCCTTATGCTACAGGAAAAAATGGGATGATTAATTCAGAAATGGACTTGTCTAAATATTTGTCTCATAATGTGACAGTTTAAGGACCTTACAGCATATTAACATGTTTTCACTGCTTTCAAAGTTGATTTCACCTGCTATCAAAATAATTGTAAAAGTTGCTGAATTGTAAGGTACACATGAACACCTTCTAAATTCTACTCAAATACTAGTCAAATTATTTCAAATATATGTTGTAAACAATGAAGATTAATCATTTAGATTTAAAATATATTTTGGGTTACACTTAATGTCGATAGTCCACTTTAGACATTCTACTATAACTTTTCAACTGTATGCCAACTAACTCTCATTAGAGTAGACTGTTAAAGGTTTAGTTCACTCAAAAATGAAAATGATCCCATAATTTTCTCACTCTCAAGCCATCCTAGGCATATATGACTTTCTTTTTTCAGCCAAACACAATCAGAGTTATATTAAAAAATATCCAAGCTTTATTAGTGTGAATGGTACCTTAGATTTTGAAGCCCAAAAAAAGCACATCCTTCCATCATAAAAGCAATCCATATGGCTCCATTTAATAAAGGTTAATAAAATGCGGTTAATAAAGGTCTTCTGAAGTGATACATTTTTGTAAGAAAAATATATGTATTTATAACTTTATAAACTATAATCACTGGCTTCCGGTCATGGCCATACGGAAGTTCCGGCAAAAGAGTGAATGTACTTTTATGATGGATGGATGGATGGATGGATGTGCTTTTTTAGGGTCCAAATTCTAAGGTACCATTCACACTAATAAAGCTCAGAAGAGCCAGGATATATATTTTTTAAATATAATTCTGATTGTGTTTGGCTGAAAGAAGAAAGTCATATACACCTAGGATGGCTTGAGGGTGAATAAATTATGGGACAATTTAAATTTTTGGGTAAACTAACCCTTTAAGTTAGAGTTAGTAGAATAAGGGGTTAAGGGTTAGTAGAATAAGTTGACATGTACTTGCAAAGTTACTTGTATACAGTAGAATGTCAGCATCAAAATAAAGTGTTAGCAGATATTAAGCAGACAGTCTACTAATACTCTAATGACTCAATACTTGTTAGCATAGCTAAAATTCAGTGCCATAATATTAGCCAACAGCATTCGCACTGGATGTAAGCAAAACAATTTACTTGCATAGATATTAACATAATAATATATGATTCTTTTAAGGAGCCATTATCATCGAAGCCCATCACTCTAAAACAACTTTAATCATTGATAGATAAGCAATTTTGATATGCAGGACATACCTGCATCCATTAACTCTGCGTCTGACCCAAAAAAGATGATATAGTACATCTTAAGAGTGGTGTGACACGAATCAAGACATGAAAATTGATGAGTTCTTGCTTTGATTGCATCTTTGATTGCAGCTATGTAAATGAAAGGAGAAGGTCATTTATATAGGAAAGCATGTCTCTGTAAGAGTCAGAACAGAAACTATGTGTTTTAAGTTTCCTCTAGAAAAGAAATGCTAATTTCTTTTTAGCATTAGCATTGCAAATGTTTTTAGTGCTCATATTCCAAATGCAATGTGAAGTTAGCGCTTAGCTTAAAGCGTGCAATGTAATTTCACTGAGCTGAATCTTCAAATCTATAAACCTTTTACTGCTCTTCAAAAGTCCTTCAGGCATGATTGCATGCTTTTTAATTTCCAGTGTCGCACCACATCCACTCAAGCACTTAACATATCTGAACCAAAGTGACGGCACGTGACAAAAGACCTTAATTTCTTTTGTCAAGAGTCACTGATGGAAGTCCACAGGTTGCCAACACGCAGTACGAATAAATGGCAGACGCTTATACCTGCTGACACACTTATATATGATTTGCAGCTGCTGTACGTGCAATAAGCAAAAGCATTACAGCAGTTTTACTTAAGGTGTTATTCATAAATTAAAAAAATTAAAAGAAAATTATATTTCTGATCTCATCATGGAAAAAGAAAAATGTGAATGAAAAGACTTTGTACACCGAAATGCACACCCACACACACACTGGTTTACTATCCTTGTGGGGACTCTCCATAGACGTAATGGTTTTTATACTGTACAAACTGTATAATCTATCCCCTTACACTAACCATACCTCTAAACCTACCCACCACAGAAAACTTTCTGCATTTTTACATAATAAAAAGAAAGAAGGAAAGAAAGAAAAAGAAAAACTCATGATTTATAAGCTTGTTTCCACATGAGGACCTCAATTTAGGTCCCCGTGATTCTGTGTGCTTTCAGGTTGCAGTCCCTGAAATTCACCCTTAAACTCAAATTGTTTTTTAGGTTTCCATTCACAAATGATAAAATTTTAGTTCAAATGAAAATTATTGATTCACTCTAATTTTGTGCAAAAACTGTATAATTTTGTCTTAAAGTTTTTTTTTTTTTTTTTTTTTTTACAGAATATAGAGATACTCTATACAAGAGTATCTCTCTATAAGAGAGATACTCTTTTCCATACAATAAGAATAGGTACAAATTTTTACGACCAGGCTGTAAAAGTGATTAACTAATAATAATAATATTAATAATAAAAACAAACTATTATTACTATTATTACTACTATATGTTTACTTCTTGTCAGTTGTACATACTGTCCTGTCCCAGTAAAGACAAACATATAAAATATAACATATAATACAAAAAACAGTATAATGTAATTCTATTTATATATTTATAAAATAAATATAATATAGTATAGTGCAGTTAAAGGCACGCTTGTGATAATAAATGTAATAAATTTTGAAGATTACAAAAACTTTAACAACATCCTGAAAAAATCCCTACAGCAATATTTCCCTTATAAGATTAACCTAAAATTTAGGCTCAAGATTCATCTGGAACGCTTATGAATTTACAAATAAATGATTTGAGTCAGGAAAGGAATGATTATCTGTACTTGCCAGAGCTGCTTACCCTATTCAAGTCTCAATTTAACACATCCAACACTTATGCACCCAATCTGTGCAATGCACGCTTACATCCATCATGCATTAGAAAAGCTCTGTTTCCACAATTATTCAAATAACTTGGCGAGAGAAGGAGACCTTGCACAGTGGATCAAAGGGTGCGAGGAGACATCATAGGTTTTTTTTCTTCTTCCATTATTACACAATACAACAGACCATGCAACTTTCAAAGAGTACGGTTCCTTTCAACTCAACATTTCTGCAATACAGCGCAACAATGACCACCTACTTTTTCAGTAGTCTTGGTTCTGGAAATAGTTTTCCCATTCATTTTCTCCACAGGGATTTAAAATAATTCTTCAATAAAGAGTCATAGTCATGAACCAAACCAACCAGCTCTGAGATGAACCACACCATTAAACACTTTGATTAGAAGCAAAAAAGAATATGAAAATTGAAAAAAAGTAGGATTATAAAATAACACTGTGTTGTAATGTTAACTATATGACAAGGAATATATGATTCATTATTTTATGTTTATTGCTATATATATATATATATATATATATATATATATATATATATGTATATATATATATATATATATATATATATATATATATATATATATATATCATTTTTTACTAGAACCATGCCTGTTGCACTCCATACTGAGATCTCTGTCTCTACTGTACATTTTTTGCCTCAATTAACAATTATTCCTGCAGCAATTGATTGACAGATGTACTTTCTGTTTCCCTTTTTCTCCCCTCTCGTTATCTTTCCTTCCTCTCACCATTCCATTATTTTTTTTTAAATTTAATAAACATCTCTCCTCATAAATGACCACATATCTCTGCTGCTTCATCTATCGCCTGGCAACTGGGGTTCTCGTAGTGCAGACCGCACACAGTTATCACCCTTTTTAGTCCAAAAGAAAAAGACATTTTTGTCCAACACTCAGTTAATTGACTCTCTCAGGGAGATTTATCGATAAGGAAATGTTGTTGAAATGATGTGCTGTTATCACGCTCTGCAGATCATATTTACGTAGTTTAGACAAACAATTATCTCCATTATGCAATTATAATGATGCTAACATGATACTATGCAGGCATATCATGCATTTTTTTCCTACAATGGCTGTCCAAAAACAATTCACGGTCGCACAGCACAAGGGATAACACTCTTGTAGTTATGAAAGTGTGACAGAGGGCTAAACAGATTGGGCTGAACATGTTTTAGCCATTATCACAAAGGCACTTATCAGTGTACTTTCAAATGTCGAAAGATTTGGTTTCTGAAATTACAGCGTGAGAGTCATTCATATGGAAATGACATCCCCTTCCTCTTTGTTGCTCCCTGTTTTCATGCTGAGTTGATATGTGGGTATTCTAAGTCACACTGTACTTTTTGCATAGCCATATGGTGCACCATGAAAAAGAGTTTGAAAAAGGCCTGTTAGTTTTGTTTTTCTTTTTTTTTTTTACTCAATGCTTGTAAAATCAAGCTTTTTCTCTTTTTCCCCTTAATGCAAATTATTTTATTTTTTGTTGTTGTTGTCATTATGAATATGCATACAAATTGGTCTATTTTTGAGGAACTTATGGTCTTTCTGATGTTAATTATGAACTCTGGGTTGAGAAATGCTGCAACTGTAAAACATTACTGACATATTATGTAAGTCATTACAATTTCGCTAAAGGGCTCTTTATTCAACAAGACCACTGATTTGATCTTTGAAATACACAGCCTTGATTATATCATGAGTCATGAAGCATATAGTCTAGCAGTCACCATGTAAACGATCTACAAGTGCTGTTCGAGATCTCTGGCTATCAGTAATCTAACATGCTAATTACCCAGCAATACTTAATTAAGATTTAAGGGATGCTTCATTACGTAATACACACATAGAATAACCAAAACATTTTTATAAAACTATGGATTTCACATTTATAAACAGATATTTTCACTTACAACCACACTGTTGGCTGTTTAGAATGACCTCCAGTGAACAGTGTAACTTATATCCTTATTTAAATCAAGCATTTTTAACATTGTGTAATGTAATATCTTTAACTGAGTTCATTAATTTTGTAACACCAAAATGATAATACAGTTTTTATTATAAAATATTTTATTTTATTTTATTTTATTTTATTTTATTTTATTTTATTTTATTTTATTTTATTTTATTTTATTTTATTTTATTTTATTTTATTTTATTTCATTTCATTTTGCAACATTTTGCTACGGTTTCCGGGTTGAACGACATGTTTCCTGGAAACGGTGTGCAACGGCGCGCAACAGGTTTGAGATACGTTTTCTCTTGTTTGGTGGGTATGTAAAAAATGACAGCCCAATCAGCATCAACATGTATATAAACCATGCGGTATTAAAGAAACAGCTCATAAATGTAATTAACATCAAAATAAATTCACAAGAGCAAGTATTTTTTTGCACGTGATTATTTACATCAATGGCAAAATAACTTAAATAATAAGAGCACAAGTATAGATCTGGAACTTCTTTAAGTCTGTCTAAATATCATTTAGTAACTGCAATGTCTTCTGGTCCATATTCTTTCCTTAGGAAGGTGTGCTAGACACTGATTAATGTAACATAAAAATACTATACTTATATATTTTGCTATTATATTGTGGAGTGATACTTTCAGAAACTTTCATAAACATAAAGGCAAATGTTGGATCACACTAATTAGGAACCACAGTTTCCACAAATCCCTTCACTCGATTGGAATGTTGTCTTTTACTTTGGACAGCAAGGGCAGTGACTGTAATATTGAGCATATTTTGCAGTATTAAACACGTATTTATACCGACTTCATCAGGCTCTGAAAATTCTTCAAAAAGAACACAAAGAATGGCCTTCTCAGTTGCCGTAGTTGCAACCCTTGCGTCATCAGAACAGGGTGTTCAACGCACCACTATTTCCGTTTAAAAAACGTTTTGTCAGGGCTGAACGCAGCCCAGGTTGGAATTTGCAAGTGGTTTGTCTTTTAAAGCATATTAAAAACACCAGACATATATATAGACATATAAACAACATTAAAAGCTTGATTCCCTTTCGAAAGAACTTCGACTCTGCGCTCTGCAGTGCACCGTCGTTGAGAGCTCCGGCCCTGCCATCCAAGGCGCTGAAGGTGACGTCACGCCTGAATGGCAGGGCTTACGCCGCCGCAGGTCAGGCTGGTGCTGCGTTACACTCTATGGCGGTGTTGCAAGCGTACCAGGCTGATCTGCTCAAGGATCTTGATCAGGGTCAGGGTCCGTCCGCTGAGGCGGTTGCCGAGCTGCGCTGGACCGCGGATCTCGCTCTGAGGGCCATCTTTGCGGGACGCAAAGAAGAAGAAACAAGACCTGAGGGAGGTGATCGAGCATAGGTGTCAGCAGCGCAGATGATCGATCTCTTCTCGCGGGGGCTGAAACATCTCGCCCTCGCTCCCTTTCTTCTTCCAACTCCCGGCAGCATTGATAGAACATTCTGTATGCTCGGGATTTTGCAGTCAGGCTGATGGTCAGGGCCCATGATGAATGTTTTTCTGACGGCCTACCGTCTGGCTTGATAGTGAAAGTACTTTTAGGCTTAAAGGACTTTGGATTTTCCTTCTCTACTCTGACAGAAGGGGAAGGTATCTTCGTCCTACGAGCCACAGGAGGTAAGCGAGGTCTTTTTATCCCCTCTAAAAAAAGGAAAATGTAGACCTTGTTTTTTCCTTTATAGTTTCCCTGAGCATATAGTTTGGCATAGAAGGGGTTAATTTGGGCTTGATAGCTGAAACGCTAGGTTGGCTAGTTATACTCACAGCTGCTGTTTGTCGCTGTGTTATTTTTTAGCCTCCTGTGTTAGAGTAGCTTCTCTCCTAACCCTTTATGCTTGTTTGGAGTTGGCACACTTCGTTTCAGTTATGTGCGTTTGGTCGGTCTTTCGGCCACCTGGCGCTGTTGCTTGGTGCTCGTCTTTCCTCGCTTAGTGATTTTAAGATGAGCCCAAGCGTGGCATGGTCTCTTTAGACTATAGCTAGCGGCTAGGCTAGGGCTACTGTAGGTGTAGGTGTTTATATTCATCAACACTATTATCACTATTCCTTGTGATTTCCTAGTTCTGGCCTCCTCCTGAGGGATTCGTTGGCCATATGCCCTTTTTCCCCTATCATTTTTTCTATGTAGTTGCTATAGCTTTTAACAGATATGTTTAAGCCGTTATTAGCCTCCCTGATGCTGTATTTCACAGGTGGTAGGCCCTTATCTTATCTTATCTTTGAGAAGATAAGTTATGCAGCTTTGCTAGGCCCCACTTTAGAACCTTTCTTGCTTATAATGTTTCACAATGAGCCTCTTGAATTTCATTCAAGTCTGAGATACGATTCTACTCATATAGAAGCGGGTTTCGTTCTCTAGGGTTCATTACAGATTCCAGTATAAATCTGTTCTGTGAAACGTTTGTCTTGTTTGGATGGCATGTACTACAAAGCATTCATGTTTGCTTTGGGGTTCTAAGCTTTAGCCCTACATACATATGTGAGCTTACTCATGTGATGCCACAGGTTAACGCCTGTTTCTGTGATAGCAGGCTGTGTTTAGCCTCTATCTAGGAACGTGGTGTTTTGTTGTACTCCCCGGTTAGGGTGTGTGTGTTTCACTGAGTGCATCACCTGTTAGATTGCACACTCAGGTGAGTATAGAGAGTCTTATTCTGGTTAGAATAGCTATCTCTGTTAACTCCCAGTCAATCGTGACCACAGCAGCTGTCTTGCACTTACTGTTAGATTGTTGGCCCTTTATTGTAGCCTCTTTCTTATCACAGCTTGTGTTTAGGCGCTGTTGGTTATGATCATGAGTTTGCTCATGTATTTGTAGCACTGCCTCAGGCTTTTGCTCACGTTGTCTGAGGTAATAGGCCTGTTCGGCATTCCTCAGACCGTGATAGCATTTTTATGTACCGAGGTACATTGCCTCTTGGAATGTGCAGGCTTGAGCTCAGGTTTGGTAAATTAGTTCCCCATTTATCGTGTAGGATCTAGACCTGCCTCCATGAGCTTGGGCCCTGTTATGACCATGGGCTGGCACCACATGGCGCGAAAAGTAGTAGGCCTTGCCAGGCCTCCTTTGTAGCTTCTGTGTTGACCCAGCCGGGTTGGTCATTTCTGGACTCATTCCATGGTTGAGTTATGTCTTTGATTCTCGCCGCCTTCGGCCGCGCCCACCTCATTTCGAATAGGCCCTATGTTGGGCCTTTCGTTGAGTTCTGTGGCATAGTGTGTACTTCTTACACCCAAGGGTTTTCAAGTACCTTGCCTGCGGGCTGGCCCTAGTCATGAAGCTACCACTGGTTGATGGAGGTTGTAGGCCCCGTCAGGGCCTCCTTTCATGTGGGTCTGCATATTGGCACAGCTTCATGTGGGTTTTTATACGACTCATCACCATGGATGGGTCTTGATGCCACTAGCTGACGCCGTGTGTATACGGGTTGTAGGCCTTCGCAGGCCTCCTTTGTGCCACGCTGGAGTTTGGCTTTGTACTCCTCTCGCTTAGAGAGTAAAAGGTACTTTTACTGAGGACATCTCTGAAGTGGCTTACCTCTTGAGGTGAGCTCTTGTACTAAAACCAACTTTGGTCTGGTTTTGTGCATTTGCTGCCTTGAGCTTGGTTTCCTTTAGCTCTAGTCGAGCTAAATAGCTACCCTGTCTATTACTTGGCTCTATTTTGCTCCTAGAACTTTAGTGGCCGCTGGCTGACGCCGCGTGCGACAGGTAGGCCTGAGGGCCTCCTTTGTAAGCATGCTGGCCTTTTCCCTTTCAGTTTTATTTTTCTTTACAGTAAAGGGTCTTATGTCGCCGGTTGGCCGGGGGCTCAGGCTGGCTAATGACCTCCTTTGTAGTTGGTCTATCTAGCCTGAACCTCGATAACACTGCCACGAGCTGATGCCATGTGCCTGCTGAGGTTATAGGCCCATGGGGCCTTCTTTAGCGCGTGATGACGTACGCTCTACTCCTCTTGCTTAAAGAGCAGAAAGGTGCTTTCACTGTTTTGTGGGCACTCACAGCTACCTAATTACCTGGTTGGTCATGCTCTCAGCATGCTATGTTTTCAGTTCTTTGGCCTTATGGGCCATCCTGAATACCACCTGGTGTGTTGGGTTCATGTTGTGATGATTAGTTCACTGTAAGAACTCGTAGCTATGTTGTAGGCCCCTTCTCGTCGGCCTCCATGGTTATGTGCCTACAATACGGTCTGTCTGTTAGGTTGAGATTCGTACTTCCCTCTGGGTTGACTGCGTAATTGTGCTTAGCTCCCTAAGCTGATCATTGGTTGTAGACTTCTGTGAAGTCTTCCGTTCAGACTGGACCCAGGCTGGTTTGTGCTCCCCTGTGCCAGGGTTTTTTAGCACACAGCCTCCTCAGCGCTTACCAGAAGCTGAGTAGATCCTAGGATGAGTGGTCTTACTCCCCTCAATACGATTCTTAGCGCTCAGCTGAGTTCCGCTCTCCAGGATGCCCATCTCTGCGTGTGGGTTTGAGTTGCTCACTGCCCTTTCGCAGTCACTCTTACCTGCTCTCCTCTTTTGGAGTTTGCGCCTGGAGATTCTGTGTATCAGACAAGGTTGGCCCAGACTATATTTGGCTTTCGCTAAATTAGTACGGCCTCCTTGGTGGCGTCAGGGGTGAATTTTTCCCCCTAGTGACTGACCAGGGTTCCTGTGGTTCCCTGGCCAGATTCCCTTTAAGTGACCACTTCCTACGGGTTGTCGGTCCCAGATGCCTTGAGGAGCCTTGGCAGGCCTTTTACGAAAGGCCTCTTTTAGGCTCAGCTTGGGCAGTTGGCCGTAGGGAATGCTGTCACTGACAGCCTTGGAGAGTTGCTCCCGGTTTTTCCCTGGAACTGCCGGACGTTTGTCCAGACATTTTGGGCTCCATCGCAAGGACATCTTGAGCAGGATATTCCTCAGTGGTAAGTTTTTACTCAGTTTGTCATACATTGTAAGATGTTGCAACTGTAATTTCTCTACATCAGCATTAACAAGTGTATGTCCATCAACAAACAGATGCGTATATTTCTAATTTATTGCAGTGCACATGTGCACAACTGCATCATTAACTGTATTAATAACAGCACATAAGTTAGCTGAGCACTAATGTGAATGACTGATGTAACATTGAAGTTTGTAAAACAAATCATTAGCCGGAGACCTACACAAAAACTACATATTTTGAAGAAAATATATACATCAATAATAAATTATACTTACAGGTTGTGATTTTGAGAAGCAAGCTGATCCAAATAAAGTGGCTTTATTTGGCAGCTTATTTGAGGTCTCAGGCCGTAGGGTTCGCAGATTGATTTAGCTGAGGTGTTAGAGACAGGCCTCGTCCTTTCTATGTCTTCAACTGCCAGGTCCAGTGTTACGTTATTTGTCTAGGAATATTATTAGACATAACAAAATAGTTGCATGTGTAACCCTGACTTAATTTCAGGATTAATAATAATAATTGTATATAGTTTAAATAATTAAAAATGTATTTTTGCTTTTTAGCAGCATGTTGGGGTTCCGGTCAGGGACGGACTGGGACTAAAAAACGGCCCTGGACTTTGACTAGGCCCAGCACAAAGCAGTCAGCGTGCGGAAGCTCAACCTGAATAAACAAATTATGGAATGGATTTAAAAAAAACAAAAAAAGAACAAAAAAGGTTTTATTCCAAGATAGCATGGAATAGATTATATAATATATATATATATATATATATATATATATATATATATATATATGTATATATATTATACAATCTATTCCATGCTGTTTTAAAATGAATTTATTACTTTATGATCTTAATTAATTTATGCAGTAATTAATCTTACTGCACAAATAATACCACATCTAAATGAAAATACACCATTACAAATATAGCTTCTGTATTCAAAATTTTCAGTATTTCTTAATATTAGCTACTGCATGTGGTCAGTTATTTTGCGACACTTAGCGGCTTCAGTATCTAAATTCCGCAATTTTTTTTTTTCTCTCGCCTTCTCAGCCCCACCCTTTTCTTTCTGTTTTTTACCCGTGGCCGCGTTATGCATATTGTTTGTTTGTTTCTATGCTTCTTCTATCTAACGTCTTTGCTGTTGGTTTCTTCCTACTCTTCCACTTCTTCTTCTCCTTACTTGGCGGCCACGGCCAGTGCAGCTGACATCCAACCAACTTAAAGGTGCATTGCTGCCACCTACAGTACTGGAGTGTGAAACAGATTAGTGCGGGAAAAAACAGGTGATGACTGCGTGCGTGGCAGGTGGTGGGCCGGCCGTTCTGTGATTCTCCAGAACACACAGATGGCCAGTCCGCCCCTGGTTCCGGTACACCAGCCATGCCAACGGAATGAATGAAAATGAGCTTATTAATGCATATCTAAATTCGAGCGCGCACGTTCACCTGCTTGTAAACAAAGTTTAGCGCTTCCGGCTATGCCAGCACTTCATCTTGAACACTAGGTGGCGATAATACTCCTAAGGAGTGAGCAGCCAGTAACAAGTAGTAGTAGAAGAAGACCGTCGTCAGTTTAGTTCTCGCGCATGCGTCATGGAGCTCTCGTGAACTAACGTCAGAGGCCTACAAGAGAGAAAATGAATAGTTGAATAAAGTCGTTCTTTTGTTAGTTTTTTTCGCACGAAAAGTATTATCGTCGCTTGAGAAATGTACGGTTGAGCCACTGTAGTGGCATGGACTATTTAAACATTTTCTTCACTGACTTTCTGGACGGACAAGTTTGGGCCCCCTTAAAGCCAATGGAGGAGTATTCCACCGCTCATATTTAATCACAAAAATATTAATTTGTGATCCGAAGATGAAAGAAAGACATACATGGTTGTATCAACATGAGGGTGAGTAATTACTGACAGAATTTTCATTTTTGGGTGAACTATCCCTTTAAAATCGAGAGTTGTATTTGTTAACATTAGTTAATGCACTGTGAAGTAACATGAACAAACTATGAACGGTTGTATTTTAATTAACATTAACAAAGATGAACTAATACAGTAACAAATGTATTGCTCATAGTTAGTTCATAAATGAATCTTATTGTAAAGTCTTACCACAAATTAGATAAGATGCTTAAACACACATGTACGATTCAGACAGGTGAAACAGAATATTTCTGTAAGTTGGATTCATAAAGAGTTCATTTATTTCTGAAAGAATGATTCAGTGATGCACATTTTTAACAGTAAATTTGTTGCCACCTAGTGGCCTAACAATGCAATCGATACAGTCGTTATTTGAAGTCCAGTTACTTTCAGAAGCTAATTTATTATATTTTGATCGGTAACATCAGCGTTTCTGAATAATTTCTGAATAATTTCTGAATAATAAACTTTTGTATACTTCTAGTAATTGGAATATTTGTCACACAGAAATAATGATACTGTGCATTTGAAAAGATTGTGAAGCTTTTTATATCTACACATGACAACTCTCTTTAGATCAACGGCAGCGTGAACGCAGATTTGAATGTTGCGATTTTACTTTTGTCAACGATTTAATATACACGGGTGAATCGTTGTCATTTAGGAATCAGATCATGTGGTGATGAAATCGAGAACCCAATCTCTCTCTCTGCATTGATATCTGCACTGCGCGAGGGCTTTTCAGTACATTCATTGGTATAATATTCATGATGTGAGATGTCTCTGTTAAAGGATATGCTCCCCGCACTTCGCCCACACATCACACCAGAACCGTTTTCGGAACCGAAACTTAGAAATCTTGCACGGCTCCGGTTCTTTTCAAAAAACACTACCAGTTCCGGATGAGAACCGGTTCTCGGTTCCCAACCCTACTGCTCTACCTGCTAAAATTAGAGACACTGGTTCCTTTAGTAGATTTTTTGACAGAGTGGAAACTACTGCCACATATATTTCATTGGGTCCTGCAGTCAAAAAAGGATATACAATTCAGTTCAGGTCTCACCCACCCCGGGGTTTTGCCAACAGTGGTGGGCCCAAGCAGGCTCTTGTTATGGAGCAAGAAGTAAAAGCCCTGCTGGCCAAAGGGGCCATAGAACACATTCCTCCTCCCAGCAGGGAGTCCGGGTTCTACAGCCGTTACTTTATTGTTCCGAAAAAAGGATGGGGGGGTTGTGTCCAATTCTAGATCAGTGCAAACTAAATCACTCCTTAGAGAGGTTCAAGATGCTTACTCTCAAGAAAATTGTATCACAAATCAGATCCAAGGACTTGTTTGTCATGATAGATCTAAAGGATGCATACTTCCATGTGTCCATCCTTCCACAACACAGAAAGTTCCTGAGGTTTGCTTTTGGGGGAGAAATGTACCAATATCGAGTTCTTCCTTTTGGCCTAGCTTTATCACCTCATACTTTCAAGTGTGTGGATGCAACTCTGGCTTCCCTGCGACTCCAGGGCATCCGCATACTAAATTATATTGACGATCGGTTGATTCTAGCCCAATCAGAGAAGTTAGTGGTTCAACATTGAGATGTAATTCTTGCTCACATGAGAATGTTGGGGTTGAGGTTGAATGCCAAGAAGAGTGTGCTTTCTCCAGCTCAGAGGACCACTTTTCTGGGTGTGGTATGGAATTCAATGACGATGCAGGCCTGTCTCCTGCTCATATCACTTAGATTCTCTCAGCCATAAAAGAGCTAAAGCTAGGCCAGTCACTCACTGTCAAATAGTTTCGAAGACTGTTAGGTCTGCTGGCAGCTGCATCCTATGTGATAACTTTTGGCCTGCTGTACAAGGGACATTTGCAGTGGTGGCTCAAGACCAAGGGGTTTTCAAAATTATGCATTACATCGGTTTTGAAAAAACACCTTTTTTTGAAGCTTTATTTTGTCAATGACCCATACACAACACAAACCAGCTACAGCATTTGAGGCCGGGTCAAAGTAGACGTTGTTCACGGGCAGCCAATGAAGAACTTGCATTAGGTAAAATTGTGTAAATGTAGTGATGTGTTGCCACCATGGAACCATATATATATATTATATATATATATATATATATATATATATATATATATACCATATATACCATATATATATATATATATATATATATATATATATATATATATATATTTTTTTTTTTTTTTTTTTTTCTCATTAAAAACAAAGATGTTCATCAGTGATTGTATATCAAGAGCAGGGACACATTTATGTGCATTTTGTTTTGTGATTTCACCAGAACGAATAAAGTGTCTCTGCAACAGCGTTAAGACTATGCAGTGTGCACGAGTGCCAAGAGAACACTGTTGGGCCATTGATAACAACGGAAATGAGCACTCAACATGATTTCAAAAAGAACACATCCCAGCACCAGATCGCCAATTATTGAACACAAATGAACGAATTGCTAATCAACTAGAGATGTTTCTTTTGTATTCGATACATCCGGTTCCTCAAGATGTTTCAAAAAGTGGTAGGGACAACATCGACCCTGGCAAAAAGTGGTGGGAACATGTCCCACCCATCCCAACTACAAATTATGCCTATGCCCACAGATCATTTATTTTTGCTTGCCAAATTTGCTCCTATTTGGATGTAAGCTGTGTGTGTCCCTTTAAATGCAAATGAGCCTCTGCTCCCGACATGCTTTCCAGAAAAGGGCAGCGTTTTAACAGCTCAGCGTTTTAACAGCTCTTTTATTTATTTTTTTGATTTATAATTTTTTTTATTTGAAATAATAAAATACAAAACTAGAATAGCGGCAAAAATATTGAGAAAATAAAAGGACATAAATATAGTAAATACTTAATGGGTCATTTAAAAGGAACATACATATAAACCACGGCAGCAAATTATCATATAGAATAGTGCATCTTCAATTTAAAGTCCCCTTGTAGTAAATGATTTTATCACTTAAAACTCATCTTTGATCACCAAAATGACATATTTAAAAAAAAAAAATTCCAGTGAAATTTTTTTTTATGTTTTAAAATAGCTTGAATATAACTCTACACCCTTGCCTAATTTAATATTCATGGATCAATGAATATGCAACTTAGCCCCACCTCCACTCGCTCACGGCAGCTCAAAGAGTCTACTGTTGCTGTAGTGACGAGCAATATATGCTTATATATTGCTATGTATTCTTATATATTGCTTATATATGCTTATATATTGCAAAATAAGCTATATATGCTTATTTAACTTTATAGTGTTAAATAAAAAACTTTATTTATTTATTCTTTATTTCAAGTCTTAGTGCGTAACGTTACCGCCTGAAATTCTGCAGGCGCCCATGCCTTCTCAGTAGCCTACATGCAATAAATGCACAGCCTTGAATGAGCGCAGATTTCTAGCGTATTACTTGAACTCATCAGGTTGGCTAATATGGTTTGATCCATTCTAGAACTGAATAAAGTTTTCTCCGACTTGACGTGTGATGCCACACTGACTGACATATGCACACAAATTATGGTCACACGCCCAGAGCAATATTGTTTTAGCTATGTTTTATAGTATTAAAATATTTCAAAGGTTAAAAACATGAGCTTTATTGGCTTTACTTCATATCAACTGTCACTTTACTTTGCCGTGATATGCGCTCGCACACTTGGCACAGCCCTTGTGACGGTTCTGTTGGACACATAACAGTAATTAAAATTATTAGTCTTTTGCTTGACTACGTTATCAAACAGCTAATAATATATCTCAGAGTCAGACAGCTGACTTCTAACAATCAGTATCCCAAACACTTTGAACAACTCAGAACGTCAGTGGAGAAAGGCAAATAGTTCATCATAACACCATAATATACATCATAGACTCGCTATATTACTAAATCTACACAATTTTTCATATCAATCTCTCTTCTGCTTCAAGCGGTCATTATAAATGATATGCTAAAGCCTGCTGGCACGTTGTCTTGACTGGTTACAAAGTAGTCTGTGACGTCACAAACACCCACTATTTCAAACCGCGAGTTTTAGACTGTCTTTGGTTTATTGCAGTTTTAAACATAAAATACTCAGCAATGGTGCTGTCTTATGAATTTGCACATGGTTTGTCTTTAAGCATATTAAAAACATATAAACAATATTGACACATACAACATTAAAAAATTGATTTTCACCACAGGGGGTCTTTAAAGCAATTCTAGCCCCATTAATCCTTGCAGTGCTGCATTCTAAGCAAACAATATTATGAAAAGAAAGCAGCCAGAATCTTTTAAGGTCCATGTCAGGTATAAACCATTGCTGGAGGAAAACACGGGGGCATGGAAAATAAAAAGTTTACTCTTGGTAAAATGTTCATTTTAACCGTACTGATTCTAGCTTGCGTTGACATTGTTATCCCACCTCTGTATATCTCGCTTAATTTTCTGACTGATTTCATAAAAATTCGTCTGAGCAATCTTAGACAGGGAATCAACAATTTTGATACCAAGATAAGTACATGAATTAGCTAAGGTAAGACCATTCGGAAGATAAATTGCTTTAGTAATACTATTAAGTGCCATTAGGAATGACAATTTATTTTATATCCAGACATAGTGCTAAAGGTATTGAATAATCGCTGGTAGGGAAGTTCTTAAATCTGAAAGATAAAGCATAATATCATCAGCATATAATGAGAAGTGATGATGGGAGTTATTAATAGTTATAGGGGAATTGTTTGGATTTGTCTAAGGGCTTGTGCGAGAGGCTCTAGTATGAGTGCAAATAAAAGTGGTGATAAGGGACAACCTTGCCGGCAACCTGTTTGTAGTGGAAAAGGTTGTGATTGACAGGAACCTGTTATTATGGAGGCAGTAGGACATTTATATAACAGTTGTATAATATTTAAGAATTTAGTGCCAAATCCAAATCACTCTAGAACCGCCCATAAATAGTCTCATTCAAGTCTGTCAAACGCTTTGAAAAATAGCATCGTAACATTGCTAGTGCGAGCATGGTCGATAATGCGTATCAGTCGGCGCATATTATCCGATGCTATGCGGCCCGTCAAAAAGCCAGTCTGGTCGTAATGGTTCAGATTGTCAATGTATGGTTCCAATCGTAAAACTAATGCTTTAGCTAGGATCTTCACGTCGGCTGATATCAAAGAAATTGGGCGATAACTAGAGCAACTTAAACCTCTGGAGTTGGGAAACGTGTCGGCGTGTTTTGCAGGATTTTTTTCACATTGCAGCCAAACAGACTTAAAATACTCTGTCATTTTTTGTCATAGAGACTGAAGTAATCTATCAATTGAAGCTATAGAATGTGTTCTTTTATTTGTGTACACTCAGAGTAAAAACAAAATGGTGTGCTTTTTGAAAAATAAAGAAAACTGACATGATGCGTGATCTGTCATCTCCCTATGAATGAAATCCAATCTGATAGTTCTCAGAAAATGAAGTGTAACTTAGTGAATACTAATCGCAAAAAAATGAGACTTATGTCTATAGAAACATTGAAATGTCAGGTTTTAAATCATGCAAATCAAATCGAAAACAAAAATTCTGTTTATGTAATCTGTATTAAAGGAAAAGATGTTGGAGGTCCGTGAGTCAGCTCATTATCCACTAATTCGGACACACCCACGGAGCGAGCGCAATTCAGACGCATATTCTGAGGCAATACATGTATACATCGTCTCAATTGTGTATTTATTATCTGCATGTTATTGCCATGGTTATAGTGATCTATGGACGCCTCTGTTAGTTCCTGGAATGTCACATGGTATGCCTCTCCTTCACTATGTGTCATTTGTGGACTAAATGTGCACAGAGCGTCCTCCGGTTGCAAGTATGAAATGAAAACACAGTATTCGGAGCTCATAGTGATGCCAATAAATATTGAATAAATATTACTCCTCTGTATAGAAAATTGACATAAACATATGAGAATCCATCAATATTTCTCCAAATGTGCATGCTTTTAAGCTAAAAGCCTATATGAAATGCCACAGAGGTAACATGAATGTTCAGACGCTTTGCATCACAGAAATACATTATATTTTAAAGTATATTAAAATAGAAAACCATTATTTTAAATTGTAGTAATATTTCACAGTATTGCTGTTTTTCTGTATGTTTGATATACAGCATGATGAGCATAAGACTTCTTTTAAAAACATTATAATAGTAATGTGTCCAATCCTTTGACTGGTTCTGTAATTTAAACTATAATAGGCCTATATACAATTTTCTTCACTTGATGTGCAATAATACGTGCATGCATGAGATCACAAAAAAAAAAAAAAAATGTTTTTTTTGTCAAGAGTGGATATTATATTAATGTATTCCTGTTATCAGCATGATCACAGAGGGTTTTTTCACATAGCCTACCTGACTGAAAGGGCTCATTATGCGGGTCATTATGCAGGTCATTATGCAGGTCATTATGCAGGTCTTTATCTTCTCAGGTGTGAATCACAGCATTATTCATGAAGATTCACGCCTCCGTGCATACTGTGTGTCTTGACAAAAGTGTCTTACAAAATTTAAATCAATATATTGTTTTGTGTGAACGAGTAGGCAGGATAATTTTTAGATCATTTTGAAGCAAAAATTCTAGTCAACCTCCAATACCCAGAAGTCTTGTGAACACATATTTAATATATATATGATTTGAGGTGATTTGAGTTTGAAAAACAGCAGTCCACTAGAGAGTGCGCACGGACTTTGAAAGTGCCGCGCGTTGAACTGTGCACAAGATGGAGCGGGACACGGAAAATGAAGTAGGCCTAAGGCCTATAGCCTACCCGCGGGCATGGCTTAAGACAACTTTTATTTTCTTTCACACACAGCACAGAGAAACGTCTTTCTAATAAACCGACCAAACTGCCTGTCAAGTGCTAGACGAAACTGACAATGATTTGATCTTTTTTCAACAAATGAAAGGCAATGTGGATAAACATTCACAGCCATGATGTACAGAACACCACACAAAGATATTGTAGCACACAGAATCTTTGTAATTGTTTTTGAAATTGCTGTTTATTATTTTGCACCGCAGTTCTAGGGTTAAGGCAGGAAGTTAATGAGCCCGGAAGAGAGGCGGACAGAGAGTTAGTTAGTCTGATGCGGGTGTGTTGCAGTTGTTCTGCGTTCCGATTAAAACAGTTCAGAACGAAGCCTCCCTTGTCTGTCGTTCCTCAGATACTACAATATAGAAGAAAACGAATAAAAACATTTAGGATCAATAAACCTTAAAATATATATAAAAATAACTGCAGAAAAGCCACACTGCAGATTTTCATACATTTCGTATGTCGGCAAATCAAATTACATCGGCTAAACTGTCTGTGCAAGCAAGCTTTAACTCTACAGCGCAACATTGATGCACCAAAAAATTTAATTCATTTAATAAAAAAATTATAATTTTTTTTTTTTATCAAACATTAATTTACAGAATTGAATTAGAACAGAAATATGATCGAGTCAAACTGTAAAATGCCTGAAGTGCAGGGGAACATATATTCAAAACACAAGCCACAAATAATTAAATTAGATAACCCAGAGTGATCAATAAATAAATTTAAATTAAATAAATTATTAAAATAACGAAAGTATAGCCAGAATTGTCAACTTTGTCTTTTTAACTGCAGAGACAATAAACGCTGAACTGGAGCGGCAGTCTTTTTAGCTAAACATTCAAAAATCAAATTACATCCGTCTAAAATAGTTTGAAATCATTTGTAGCTACCCTACCTGATTGAGAGAAAAAAATCCAGTCTTTCACGCGATCTGCCTGTGTCCGTTTGAGTCTTTTTAAATAGCGCGCTATAGTCAGGCAGTATTTATATAATTTTTTTACCTCTAATACACCACTGGTCTAACTGCATTCATCACTTGATTCGTTTAGTCTGATCGCGCTCTGACAGCGGCAGTGATGTCTCGCTCTCATTGAAGTATATGCGCGAGACATCACTGCTGTTGTCAGAGCGCGATCAGACCAAATGAATCGAGTGATGAAAGCCGTTGGACATAGTGGTGTATTAGAGGTAAAAAATGATATAAATACTGTTCGGTTTCTCGCACAAATCGATCGTTTCTTGTCTTAGGACATCAATGTGTCGTCATGAGCTGCAGGGTTTAATTTGAACTTGTCTAAGCAAGTTTTATTTACTCTTATTGTAGAAGTTCCCATCCACTAGCATTATTTGACTGACAGACAGCAACGGTTGGAGTTAAAAATCATCATTTATGTTCTACTGAAGAAACAAAGACACCTACATCTTGGATGCTCTGGGGGTAAGCAGATAAACATCAAATTTTCATTTTTGGGTGAACTATCCCTTTAATATGTTTATGAACATCTGAAAAAAGCACAAATGTCAGGGCATGTCAAAACTTCTCCAGGGCCCCAGATCAGCCTCAGACTCCAGAGGGTTAATGGATCTTTATCCTTTTTAAGCAACAGAGTAATGAGGGCTACATTTTGATCTCTGTGAAGTGTGCCGTGATCAATGGCATAATTCACGGACTTCAGAATTAAGGGACCCACAATGTCCTAGATGGCTAGGTAGAGTTCCGGAGGAATTCCATCAGGGCCAGGTGATTTACCTTTCTGCAACATTTTAGCCGCAATGTAGAGTTCCTCCACTGTTAGGGGTGCATCTAGAGATTCTTGAGCAGAAATTGGTAAAGTGGGAAGATTCAAATCACTGAGAAAATCACGTTTTCCTCTGTCAAGGGAACCTCAGACAAATACAACTCAGAATAAAAGAATTTAAACTCATCGTTAATAACTTTAGGGTCCATAGTAATTTCACCAGAACTAGTTTTGATTACATCAATGCTGGCTTTAGGTTCACACTCTTTGAGTTTCAATGCAAGCAATCTACTAGAACTATCTACATTAAAATAGTATTTTTGTTTTGTTCTGTGATTAATAAATTCAGCTTTAGATATAGATAGAGAAGTATATTCTGCTTTCAATAAAGAGAGCTCCTGATTAAGCTTGTCAGAAAAAGCATGGGCCAATTGGCATTCTAGATCATGGATTTTATTTTCCAGCTCCTCAAACTGTTTATTCCTAGAGGGAGTGGTTCTTTTATGGCATCACTGCGAAAACCCTCCTTTGGAACCTTTATTTTTAAGAGTTGAATAATGTAGGATTGTTTTTGTTTGTCTACCACCAAGCAAAATCATAAATATGTTTGTTTGGAAACAAATAGTATATCTTTCCTAAATCAGCCACATAATGTGTAGTATCATTTATGTTTGTAGCACTTACATTTAATATTTTTAAAAACACCTTCCCATTTGAGCAGTAAAAGTGTTTGAAATACTAATGCTTGCCTTAGCAAGCACCACTAATGATAAAAAAATAAGTCTTGAGTCATCTCAGAGTTAAAAGAACATCTGGAATGCTACCTCTAAAAGCATTTTAAATAAAATGGAATAAAAACCAAACGTTCCCTTCAACAAATGTTTTAACACTTTAACAAAATAAGCAGCAACAGGTTGTTCTGATAGTGCAGGTAAATGGCCTATTGCATATTTTTATGCACAAAAAGCAGTTTTTTTTTAATCCAAAGATTCTGCTCAAACCCATCACAAATACACACAATTTGCCTCTAATAATGAGAGTAAAAGCATCTTTACCTGAATCCAGTCATTTCTTAGGTAATTGTACATCAACATAATCACACGTTTTGTGTGTGCACAGCCGTCTCTTAGGACTTCTCTGCAAAAAACAAAACAAAAAAACAAAAAAAAAAAAAAAAAAAAAAACTTTTGAGCCACATTACTGGCACCTGGCATTTTTTTCTTCAGAAACATGATTGATGCCAAAACAATACTTGGTCTTGATACACTGATTGATTACCATGAAAAGAAACAATAGCAGCTCTCAGAAAATCCTTTTTCTGTGGCCCAGAAATCAGGTTGATATGGCAGCGATGGACAATTTCTCTTAATGTATGTTAGTCCCTCTAATGCCATGGAAACCATGGAAAGGTGATTAGAGGGTAGCTTTCTTTGATGTTTTAACGGGTTATCTGTTGTTTGGGTGGGTTTTTTATCACAATTTTAGTTCTGCTCCCTTGTTCCCTTTCGGGGGAACTCCACGCACCTCCGTGTGATTGCGTCTTGAAGCAAGTGTGAAATGTCCAGCGTGTGATGCCATGACCAGGAAGCTATAAAGCACACCTTCACCAAACAATTTTAACTTCTGTGTGTTCAGCAAGCTCTCTATGCAAATTGTTTGTCATATTTATTGTTTGTCCTGTAGTCAAAAGTAGTTCGAACAGCAATTTAGTTTGTGTTGTTTTTTTGTTGTTGTTGTTTTTTGGGAGCAGAGCATGCACAGTCTGCTCTCTAGGGGGCTGACTGTGCTCACTGTGAACATCTGCTACTGTGGACACTCCACTCCCACCTGGCACTCTTTGAAGAGGGCTCTCGGACATTTTTTCGTGGTTCTGAATCGTGCTCTGAGGACATTCAGGTTCAAAATGTTAACTCTGAAGTTAATTGTGACTCAAATCAAATAAGTGGACTGGTTTGTCACAATAGATCTAAAAGATGCATACTTCCATATATCCATCCTACCTCATCACTGGAAATTCCTCAGGTTTGCTTTCGGGGGTGATGATTACCAGTATCGTTTCTTCCTTTCAGCCTAGCCTTGTCACCCTGCACCTTCATGAAGTGCATGGATGCAGCTCTGGCTCTGTTTGTGACTCCAGGGCATTCGTGGATTAGCATTGAGATGTCGTCCTCACTCATATGAGGTGCTTGGGGTTAATACTGAACTCCAAGAAGAGTGTGCTTTTTCAATTACAGAATATCACTTTTCTAGATGTAGTATGGGACTTGACTACCATGCAGGCACAACTGTCTCGATCTATTTAGCCTTAGACAAGATCAAACTAGGCCAAGTCATCACTGTGAAACTTTCAAAGACTGTTGGGGCTCATGGCGGCTGCATCGTGATATCTTTTGGGCTTCTGTACATGAGACCATTACAGTGGTGGCTCAAGTTGAGGGTGCCTTGTCGTTGCAAAACGCTTACAACAGACTCTCATGGGCTGGGCAGCTGCCTGGAGATGATGGCTGTTTTTCTGGCTCTGAAATCTTCCTTCAAGATCTCAAGGGGCCACCGAGTGCTTGTCAGATCAGACAACATGTTGGTAGTCTCCTACATAAAGGCAGGCTGTTCTCTCTGAGGGCAGTGTACATCCCTGGGCACCTGATTCAGGGAGCATACATCCTGTTGAGGTTGAGGCTGAGACCCCGTGGATGGAGACACTACCCCGAGGTGGAGTTTATTTGGAGGAAATTCGGCCAGAAGGAAGTGGACCTGTTTGTTTCTCAAAAAACATCACACTGTCAGCTCTGTTTCTCCCTCATGCATCCAGCCACATTGGTACAGATGTGGCAGAGGCTGTGCACATATTTCCCCGATTGCTTTGCTCCTGGGAGTTCACGAGTTCACACTTACAAATAAGTCAAATAAGTAAATGGTATGCGTATTTGGCGTGTTGTCCGAGGAGAGGGCTCCGAGCTCAGTATTTGGCCCAAACCTAGAGTACTCCCCCCGTATTCTGTTTGGGAAGATAACCAGGCAAATGTGAGGAGACGGGGTGGTAGAGAGATGCTGAAAACTGTTGTGGAATCATAGGTGAGTCGACTGTGTATGTATGATGTCCTCCACTTTTGCTGATTGGGTAGACATGTTAATTACTGATTGCTGGCAGCCTGTTGGAATGACGTGATAATTGGCCAGATCATTTGATAGTGCTCCTCCCGAACTTTTGTTTATAAACATCATTTCTAGAGAGATTGCACCTGGACAGCATCAGTCTATTCCTATTAGCCCCATTCTGATCATGCCGAGTATGGTTCTCAGATCTGATATCTCTCCCCGATGGCTCTCCCTGGGAGATTCCTGTCAGGAGAGACCTTCTGTCTCAGGCAGGGGGTGCTATCTTCCACCCCCACCCGGACCGGTGGAAACTGTGGGTTTGGCCCCAGAGACCAACTCCTGAACTCTCGTCTCTCAACTGAGGTTGTTGAGACCATCCTTAACTCTAGAGCTCTCTCCACGAGGAAACTGTATGGCTTGAAGTGGAGAGTTTTCACTTCATGGTGCGGAAATCGCCAGTTGTACCCAGTTAATTGCCTGCTTGATTCAGTGCTGGAGTTCCTCCAGGACTGATTTTCTGCAGGGCTATCCCCCTCCACCCAAGAAGGGAACGAGTTGCTGCATCGCCCTGCCATACTTCCTACATGTCTGTGATCGACTTGCTTTGGCCAATCAGAAGCCGACATTGCTTGGTCAAGGTGTGCTTTAGTGTGCAAGGAGATTTGTACACGCTACGGGATGACGTCTCACCATGCCACTGGACTGATTTCACATGTACTTTAGAGCTGCTAGAGCTCTCGGTCCCCAAGAATCAGAACCTGGCTGTGTGCCATTTATATCCCAGGCGAGCTCAGTCGTGCAGCCGATGCACTCTCACGGCAGCTCACATTCCCGGGGGGATGGAAACTCCACCTCTAGGTGGTCCAGCTGATTTGGAGCTGATTCAGGGATGCACAGGTGGACCTGTTTGCCTCCCAGGAGTCCACTCACTGCCAGTTGTTTTACTCCCTGACCGAGGGGACCCTCGGCACAGATGCACTGGCACACAGCTGGCCCCAGGGCTTACGCAAATAAGTGTTTCCCCCAGTGAGCCTTCTTGCACAGACACTGTGCAAGGTCAGGGAGGATGAGGAGCAGGTCTTGCTAGTTGCGCCATACTGGCCCAACCGGACCTATTTCCCAGAGCTGATGCTCCTCACGACAGCCCCTCCCTGACGGATTTGCCTGAAGAAGGACCTGCTTTCTTAGGGATGGGGCACTATGGCACCCACGTGGAGGACTTAAGTGGCCTACTGCCAGTGGTAGTTGACACTATCACTTCGGCTAGAGCCCCCTCTACGAGGCACGCTTATGCCATGAAGTGGAGTCTGTTCACTAAGTGGTGTTCTCCCCGCCAGGAAGACCCCCAAAAATGCCCGGTCAGCTCTGTGCTTTCCTTCCTTCAAGATGGCTTAGAGTGGAGGCTGTCCTCCTCCACCTTGAAGGTCTATGTGGCCGCCATCGCAGCACATCACGATGTGGTCGGTGGCAGGTCGCTAGGAAAGCACAACCTGATCATCAGGTTCCTAAGAGGCGCCAGGTGGTAAAATCCTCCTAGGCCTCACCTCGTTCCCTCTTGGGGCCTACAGAGAACTCCCTTCGTCAGTCAAGCTGAAACATCTGTCATTAAAGACAGTGCTCCTGACTGTGCTCGCCTCCTTTAAAAGGGTTGGGGACCTGCAAGCATTTTCAGTCAGCGAATCATGCCTAGAATTCAGGCCGGCTCCCTCTCAGGTTATCCTGAGACCCAGGCCTGGATATGTGCCCAAAGTTCCCACCACTCCCTTTCGGGACCAGGTGGTGAACTTGCAAGTGCTGCCCCTGGAGGAGGCATACCCAGCCCTAGCGTTGCTGTGTCCCGTTCGCGCTCTGCGCGTTTACGTGGACCACACGCAGAGCTTCAGAAGCTCTGAGCAGCTCTTTGTCTGCTTTAGAGGTCAGTAGAAGGGAAAGGCTGTCTCCAAACAGAGGTTGGCCCACTGGATAGTGGATGTCATCGCCTTGGCTTACCAGTTCCAAGGCGAGCCGTGCCCCCTCGGGCTGAGAGCTCACTCCGCTCAGGGTGTTGCTTCCTCCCGGGCCTCTATGGTGGATATTTGTAGAGCTGCAGGCTGGGCAACACCAAACACATTTGCAAGGTTTTATAATCTCCAAGTGGACCCGGTTTCCTTCCTTGTGCTGTCTACAAGTAGATAGCCACAGGTTCTCGCTTGATGTGCCATTTCACTCTGACAAGGGAATACGAGCACTTTTCTGCTCCTCAGTTCAGTTCCCCAGATGGTGAACCCTGTGGAGTTCCTCCTACATCCTGTGGCAGTCAGACGAGGCGGAGGCGTCCGACACCAGGTCCAGTACTCGTGTGCATGCCCGGATGGTCAGCCCTTGTACTGGGCTTGATGCCCATATGATGTGATTCCCTGCGGGTAATCCCATATGTGTTTGTCCACAGTACGGTTTCCCTGACAGTAAACCCGTGTCTCTCTGGGCGGCTCTCCCTTGCCCTATCTCTGTACTGTAGTGTTCCTCCCTGGTTAGGTAGGCCCTACCTCAGAGATTTCCATATGCGTTATTGACCCATGGGTCAGTCCACATGGGAATTGAGTCTCAAAGCACTCTTCCCCTGGGGTAAGGAACAGCAGCTTCGACCATCCAGAGTAATGCCCTGTCCACTCCATCCCACTGGTGACTTCCTCAGGCTTACTCCGGACGCTGGAAGGTTACAACTCTGTGGTAGCACTTGCATTTGGGCACACTACGGCTTGCCAGCATCTGCTTCCCCAACACATGTAATGTGGTTCAGTTTCTAAGGCGTTTTCCATTGGGACCCCATTATGTCAGTATCGACGTAACGTCGAACGTGACTGACCGAATGGGAACGTCTAGGTTACAATTGTAACCCCCATTCCCTGATGGTGGAGAACAGAGACGTTACGCCCCCTTGCCATAGCCCTGAGTCAACACTGAATGGACGGGTTCCCTGTCTCGACTCCTCAGCAAAATATGAATTGAAGTGAGTATGCTGGGGTGTGGCCCGGCATGTAAATCTCACTGGCCAGTTCCCATTGGCTTGTTTTGTACCACTTGGATGTGATTGGGCTCCCAGGCGAGACTCCATTACGTCAATATCGACGTAACGTCTCCATTCCCTTCTTCAGGAAATGGGGGTTATAGTAACCTAGACGTTTTCAGTTTGTTTCCATGGTTTTTCATTGATTGTGTCATTGCATTTGTCAATCATTTTGTTGATTAGTTTTGCTGTGTATTTAAGTGTGCAACCGACTGTGACTGATATCCCTTTTGTGTGATGTTTGGTAACCCATAGCTACATCCCTGCTTTACTGAAAAAAAAAAGAGAAGAAAAATTGGTTTAGAAACAATTTTTACTCTGATATTGCTAGTAAATTTTACAAATATTTACAAAAAAAAAATAATAATAATAATAATAAAATTGGCAAGTACACATTTTCACATTTCAAATAGTTAATCCTGAGTAATTCTAAACCCAGGGTAAACAGAATCCGCCTGGGCTATTTTCCTTTACGTTTCAAATTACTCATAATTTACCTGGGGTTAATCCTGGGTATTCATAAATTTATAACGTTTCACAGTGTACAATACTAAACCTTGGGGTAATATCCGTATTTGCATATTTGCAGTGTCAGTGTCACTGATTAGATGAACGTGATATGTTTACATAAAGGCATTAGCATTGCACATATATATATATATATATATATATATATATATATTGCCAATTGCTGTACTATCAAGTTTATCTTGAATGGACTTTCAGACTATAAAGGTAATAATGAACTCCAGTTATCACGTCACCATTTGACATTTGTCCTCTCAAATGTCCAAAGACCCTATTCACAGACTGTGATGACGCGTTTTAACAGTCATCAGCATCGTAAATCCTGCAATTTTTTTATATTTTAATTAATTAAAAAAATAAATAAATAAATAAATAAAAATTATATATATATATATATATATATATATATATGTGTGTGTGTGTGTGTGTGTGTGTGTGTATATATATATATATATATATATATATATATATATATATATATATATATATATATATATATATATGTGTGTGTGTGTGTGTATATATATATATATATATATATATATATATATATATATATATATATATATATATATATATATATGTATGTATGTATGTATGTATGTATGTATGTATGTATGTATGTATGTATGTATGTATGTATGTATGTGTGTGTGTGTGTGTGTGTGTGTGTGTATGTATATATATATATATATAGTGTACATTTATAACACTATACTTTGTATTATATTACCTTTGCATTAAATTACAAAAAAATAATTAAGGTGTTTCTAATATAGCAGCTATGGAAGCTGCTGTTTTTATGTGCATTTTTAAGTATCACAGACTGTGATGACGCGTTTTAACAGTCATCAGCATCGTAAATCCTGCATTTATATATATATATATATATATATATATATATATATATATATATATAGTGTACATTTATAACACTATACTTTGTATTATATTACCTTTGCATTAAATTACAAATGTTTCTAATATAGCAGCTATGGGAGTAATGGTAAAATTAGCTATGTTTCCATCATCCTGTTTTTATGTGCATTTTTAAGTATCACATCATCAGAAACAAGTGGAAACTATTTCGAGAAAAAAAAAAAAAAAAAAACCTTAATTTACAAAATTTGTATGCTCGCTTGAGGTGTTTTTTTACTTGAGTTAATGCGAATAATGGGAGATGGAAAAGCATTTGCTGAATAAATTCTGAAATTAAATTCTGAAAAACTGGGAAATGTGAAAAAGGTCAGTTGGCTGTTTGTTTCTAAGCATCTAGCCGTAACATTCTAAGGGGCCGTTCACACAGAACGCGTTTTTCTATTCCAATGCGCTACTTTCCCATTGTTTTTCTATGTAAACACGCGCTTGATGGACGTGCATGACCGTTACGCTCGCGTCTCGCGTCTTTTGCAGCGCCTCTCACATGAGCGCCGCGTTTTTAAGACGCCGTGTCAAGTTAAAAGAATTTCAACTTTTACACACAGCGCAGCTCATCAATGTCAGTTCCAAAACAGTGGACCAATCAGAAGAACTTGGAGGCGGGGCAAGCGTTGCTAGTTGGCATGACAACTGTTTTGTATAATGGCAACATGGCGGAGGAGGCGCTCATTATTATTTTATTTTATTTTTTTCCATGTCAAAACTTGTATCTGTCAATTCTGCTGTTTGCCTATTTCTATTATTTCCGTTATTGTCGTTATTGCATCACGTCTCAAAGGCGCGTCTCGAGACTCTCGCGTTCTATGCTGCACTTTTTTTAAAACCACTCCTGAGCGTTGCGTCTCGCGTTTTTAGATGCAAAGACGCGTTCTGTGTGAACGGCCCCTAACACTGCATCGTTTCACACTGAACAAGCAAAAGTGGCATTAACCCTGTTCCGAAACAGAGTTTCATAACCCTGGGTAAAAAGCGGTGTCGTACAATGGGTGCAGCAGGCGCAATGATATTACACACCGTCTCTCACAAATGTCTCCATGGTTGCAAGGCACGCTTCCTGTGCAAGCAGGGGGTCACAGGCGGTGCGTAATATCATTGCGCCTGCTGCACCCATGGTACGGCAGCAAAGTTCCTTGATTATTACGCCAGAATGAGAGTATAGTTCCTAGCCATATCGGCCTAGAAAATCGCAACTTTTCATTTTCATTTTCATCGTCGGTCTTAGTACACGATGTAACTACAGAAGAGTCAAGTTTTAAATAAGAAAAATATCAAAACTCCTTGGTCATTTTTGAGCGAGATGCTAATGGTCTAATCAGATTCAATGAACTATGCTAAGTTATGCTAAAAGTGGTACCGCCAGACCCGGAGATCGGCTGAATGGATTCGAAAATGGTAAAACTCAACTGTTTAACTCTAGGGGTGTTGGAAAATGAGCCTATTTTCAAAAAAAGTGGAGTGTTCCTTTAAGTGTGAAACGTTCCTTCACCTGGGATTAAGCGCACTGTGTAAAGCCCTATTGAATTAAATGTGATTTTTTTAGGTAATAGTATCTTCTTGTAATGCATACTCCAATAATCTTTGTTTTATTTACAACTTTGAAAAATCCTGCAGTGGACTTTGCCTCATTGTGGTGCCTTACGAGGGGTAACTGAAGTCGTAAATCAAAAATACATCTCAAAGTATCTATATTCTGCAAGAAAACTGCTGCTTCATTCCAATTTGGTGAAATGTAATGGATTTTTCACAGTATTACTAACAGCTTGATGCAGTGTAAAGACTAAATTTAGTGAAGAAAATGGATGTATATGGGTAGGGCCGTTTCTCTCTTCTTGAGTGACTTGTGTAATGGGCACTTTACAATAGTCCCCCCTTGAGAGACTATCTTGGAAACTTAAAAACTAGCTTTTATGTAACTCAAGCTAGTGTATGGATTGTGTTAGAGCACAAAGGGATCTATTGTGACACACACACTTCAGGTAATGAGCGCAAAGAACTGTAATTTCATCGGCTGATTACAGATGGTAATTAAGACACTGATCCTGCAATTATTCTGAGGCAGATATTGCATGCCTGGAATACTGTTCTTTATGAAACACATCCGGCTCTAGAGGCTGATCGGATGAGCCGCATTGCAAAATAGTTGAAAACTTATATTTTACCATGTCACTTTAGGGGCTCAGAAGAACTGAGAAGTCTTTTAAATTATAAAAAATGGAATATCTAATTATTTTACTCTGAATACATCAGTTGAATTATATATAAATGCTCTCTCTTTGGTCATTGTGTTGCTTAACCATAAACAACCTACAGTATTTTACTTGCTGGAAAAATTATGATTATTATGATTTTTAAAAAAAGCATTATTTTTCAATTAATTATTTCATTTGTTGTAATATCTTTTATTATAGTATGCCAATGGAGGCCGAGCATTATACACCACAGTCCTTTTCAGGTCATGGCTCACAACAGCCCATAACCGTGGTAAATCACTGTGACATGCAGCCTTCAGTGGCTTATTGCTTATTTTCTTTTGTGAGAAGGCAGTATCCACTGCTCACTGGTTTTATTATTGATCAATTATCAATCACCCCAAGGTAAAATATTGATATAAATTCTACTGATGCTTGTCTGTGTTCATTACTGTTCTGCCTGCACATAAGTTTTACTTACATGTACCCTTTTAATAGTGTAACACAATTGTATTATTTAGTTAGTTATGTCACACCTAGACTGAGTAATTTATGCCAGGTTAGTGCAACTGGCCCCAGTTGCTTTAATATGAAGGAGGATGGGGAAACAGACAACAGAACAAATCTACCCACCAGAGTGATGTTTTGGGGTTTCTGCAGGGAGGGGGTCATCTTCTTGCTGTGCTATCAGTAGCCTGACACAAACAACTCTACCTTCCCTCTAAATAAATATCTAGACAGACAGCTGTGTCAGGAGATGAGTAACTACACATTCTCTCTATGAAACACTATCACTCACTGGCACAATTGCATTTTCCACCCCGCTTCAGCCTTTTCATGCAGCGACCGCTTACGTTTGGTGCAATCTTGTACATGCACCTGCAAATGCAACAGCATATTTGCTATTGTGGTCATCATGAAGTGCTTCGATTGCCATTAATGTTCATTGTTTATTGAATACTGTATCCCTTTCTTTGAACAGACAAGCCTTGCAAAACATGCCTTGTAATGGAAGCATCCATCAGCAACCACAACTCATTTAGAAAACTTTGGTGATTTCAGAAATAAAATAAATGGCTCGTAGCATTCAAAAACATTTTTTTTTTTTTTGTGTGTGTGCATGTGTGCATTACACTTTTTTGCCATCAATGACAAACCCAGCTAACAAAAAATGTTCTAATAACGTTTTGCTTACTAACGTTCCCATTAAGTTATGAAAGCATTATTTCTGAATTTCAGGTAAATGTTTTTTAAATATTTAAAAAATGTTTTTGTTGGTTATATGAATGTTATATGTGTATGTGTATGTGTATGTGTATATATATATATATATATATATATATATATATATATATATATATATATATATATATATATATATATATATATATATATATATGTTCATATATATATATATATATATATATATATATATATATATATATATATATATATATATATATGTTTACATATATATATATATATATATATATATATATATATATATATATATATATATATATATATATATATATGTTCATAATGTTTACCGAATCTTGCCAGAACGTTGGTTAAAGTGTTGAAAATGTTCCCTGTTAGCTGGGAAGTAATTTTGTATTATAAAAAGATTATAGTGACCCATTATGTCCTCCTCTGCTTTTTTTTAGGTAATTAAGAGTCTTTGATTAATGTACTCAAAGGAATTTTATTCATAACTTTCTGATGGAAAGGTAAAGGTCTTGAATTGTAACACATCTGCATATCAAATGTATCACAAACAAATCTTTTGTCTAAGGTCGTAAAGAATGAGAGGATTTTTTTTTTAACATGCCTTGAAGAAAATATAAATTTGCACTTAGCAAATAACTGACTTTTGTAAATAAAGCACATTCTATACAGTAATTAAGCCTAAAGGAAAGGAATCGTGTGCACTAAATTATCTTAAAATCATCAAAATTTAAAAAGAAAATCACAATAATGTAGGGTTTCTCAAAATACATTTCAAATGAAATTAAAGCTGCAGTCTGTAAGTTTTGGCTTTTTGTCGCCATCTGTTTAAAACCTGCAATTGCAGTTATTTGTGGAATTTTCATCTTTACGTGGGTTGTGCATCACCACGTCTCCTCAGTGCAGATGAATCTAATGTTTGCTGTCAGTCACCACATCAGTGTGGATACTGTACTTCACAGATTCTACGTCTTGGAAGTATGACCAAAATAAGAATTTTCACTGGAAAATATAATCTGAACAAGTAAGTCACATGCCTGCCACTTTTGTTCTGATTAACTGAGGAGAAAAAAAGCATTAGGCCTACAATAGATCACGCTGCCAATGATGATTAAATCTAACAATCGCTTAGCTTGGATCAAGTCAAACCGTGCAAATTATTATTACTGATATACTTTGTTCTCAAATTGTTAATGTTAACAACATCAGCATTGCGTGACTATGTGTATTTAGTGTGCATTAGCGTTACCTTTAGATTTCAATTTCTGTAGCCAGTTCGAAGTCTTTTGCTTTTGACTACGGGTGAATCTCCAGTTGTCACTGATGATTGTCATTTGGACCTTTCTGGATTTCAATCTGCCATCAAAATTATGTTTAATTATTCCAGCTTCTGTGAGAAAAGGCTTTAAATGATCTGCTACTTGCATCCTCACATGATATAGCTTACTAGCTGGAACTCCTTTCTGTTTACAGACGTGACGTATTCTCAGCTTCAGATGTCACGCCCACAGACCATTGGCTGAACGTCTGATGCATATGGCACACTTCAGGACTTTTGAAGTCGTCATTGGTTGGTTGAATTCTACAGGATGTCCGGGAGACATGTGTGTCGCATTCTTTAACGGTCCACCTGGAAACAAATGTCGACGCCGAACCCCCTCGTGGAAGAAGAACTACGCCTTGTTTGTGACAATGAGCGCGTATCAGGATCAACTAAACGCTGGATTTTCAAAAGTATGTGAAGTTTGCAGCTCCACTGTTGCAGTAAATTTGCACAATGTTTTTGAATGAATAATTTATTAGATGCATGCCAGTGTTATTGTAAGGACATCGACTTTATTCCTAATTCAAGACAGTTTTACGGTGCACCAAACATCAGATTGACTTGGTTCACCGCCAAAAGCTCTAGTGTGAAATTCTTGTAAAACTGGACATCACTGAAATGAGATTTATCAAACCAACACAGTTCCTGTTAACCTTAGATGACCCCTATGAAACCAACATAAATGCCCATAGGAGCGAGATACTGCTGTTCACTACTGATGATATACTGCCCTGCACAGAGTTAAAGCTTCATGTCATGATAGATCTAAATTTATCCAAAGATAAATCTTACATTTTAGTCTATTCAGCCACAAAGCTATTGTAACGCTTCAGAAGATGTGTAATATACTGCACAAGTCATTTCAATGATATTTTTATGGATAATTTCATGGTGTTTAGTCCTTACTGAAACTCCCTGAAAAGCCCCAGTTCCATTTCCTTTTTAGCAAATATGGTAAGGAGTGGCCAGTGCATTGTTCAAATTTTTTTTTTTTTTTTTTTTTTTTTGTTCCATGGACAAAACAAAGGTTTTTTTAGGTGAACTGTTCCTTTTTAATTCAAGAAGCAAAGAGAATCAAAAGCATTTTTTTCCTTTATATTTTAAGCTATGCTTTGCTCATTCAAATGACAGTGAGCACTGTGAGAATGATAAATAAGTCTTATTGATATAGCATGTGATACAAAGTGAAACAGATAAATCACGCTGTTTGGCTCTATCTTTTCTTTTGCGATATCTCAGGGAGAAAAAGATTGGAATCTGGGATTCACGCAAAGCTCTCCACTGTCACAGTGCCTTCACTTTAAAAGACACTACCAGCTTTGAAATGAATAAGTTTACAATGAAAACAGTATGTTGCAATGAAATTTTACCCCTTTTATCTGCTATTGAAGTTAAGAACTTTTCAGGTCAGCTTCTGTTTTTTTTTTTGTTTTTTTGTTTTTTTAATCAAAGTGGACACAAACCTAGCAAAGGCCATTTTCTCCTTTGTGTTATTTCATTTGAAAAGTTGAACCTTGAAGGAGCTGAAGCACAATTACAAATTCAGCTGTAAAGGTGAGTAATATTAGGCTGATTGCAAGTAATAGCAGGATGTGTCAGCTGGAAAAGAGTCCGACGATTAGATTTCTGAAGAGTGGATATTCAAAGCAACATGAAATAACCATGTGTCTCCGAGGTTAAATTGCTGGTGCAATTGCGGGTCCATTGGTCACCAAAAACTGAAATTATTTGAAGCGTCAAGAGGAACGGTCTCATACAAAATGGCAGCTCATGCTAAATGTGGACAAACTATTGGCAAAGAGCAACAACAATAGCAAACAACTGGCAGATGGCCACATAGATGTGCTAACTGGCTGTAAAAAACAATTATCGTAGAATTAAAACAGGATGATTATCTGAATACAGCTGAATATTTTTAGCTTTACAAAGCCGTAATTTATTTCAGACCTGGCAGACCTTGAAAACTTTATCCAAGGAAATAAACACAAACAACCTGATGTGAGTTGCACAAAACCTAGACATCAGAAAAAGTAATGCAGTTGGAGAATTTTTTTTTTTAACTTATATTGATTGCTTTACATCAAGAAAAATGCTTTTAGCCCAAAACTTTATTACCAACTGTTGCTAGCACATGGGTGCCATTAGTTTGTATTGCTTTGAATGCTTATATTACTGCCAAGGAATATGAACCCAAAATGGAACCCATTTTGCAGGCTAGCAGCACCCTATTGTGAAACATATACTCCACTAATGTTCCCATACACTGGAATTATATTGGCAATAATTCCATTATGGCAAGTTTTGGAGTACATTTTGCAAAGTAGATTTTCACATTTCAAATAGAACACCTCCTGTGTGAACTTTAGGGTTTTTATATAAAAATACATGCTATGGTTTGCTTTGTGAGTAAAACAGATATGCTTGTTGTATTGAGCTAGTTGAGACCTTTGCCAAATGACAAATTACACATGACTGATTTGTATGACGATTTAACAGATTACTTTTACAATATTTAGTTCATATTAGTTGCATTTATTATTTTGCATTATTAACAACATTTTGTCAGCAATGTCAGCAATGAATATGATTTAAAAGAACAGTTTACAGTTTTTCTCAATCGATTTGACACATTTCTCCAAACTCAGAAAAACAAAACAACAAACAAAAAAAGAAGAATGGGAAAAGGAAGAGGTGTAAAAGTGAGAGGTTTTGGAGAGGATAGAGGAAGGGAAATATTGAGAGGGAGATGAACAGTGAAAGAGGTAGAAAGAGATGAAGGGAAAGGAATAGATGAAGAGGAGATGAAGCAAGAAGAGTTGAATATGTAGGAAGAGGAGTGGACGGAGAAGAGATGGTAAAGTGGAGAGCAATGTATTAGTGGAAAGAGCAAAGAAGAAAATATAAGAATACATGGACAGAGAGGAAGGGGAGAGCAAGGTGTAAAAGGAGGGAGGAGAGAAGGATAGGGTACAGATGGGTTTCAAATGAAATCAGAGCCAACCTAAATGACCATAATGTCTTAATGGTCTTTCGTTTAGAGAAGCTGGACAGAGATTTCAGCTCAATATAAACATTGTGCCACAGTCAATGTTCCTGGACAATGAGTGCCACAATCCACTGGTGTCATGGCACACAATGCTTAGGGCCAGCGCCATTTCTAGGCATATGCAAACTAGGGGGTCGCCTAGGGCGCAAACAGCTGGGGGGGCGCCAGTGAGAGCCCCCGCCCCACCAAGAGATTTTTTTTATTTATATATATTTTATTATTATTATTATTATTATTATTATTATTTAGTATATTTGCTATTTCGAGGCATTATGATTACTTGCGATTACCTGAGTGACAAGTCTCCCTGTTGATAGTGGTCGCTGCTGTTAGGAAGAGAATAGAGAAATGAGATGTCGAAGGCGGCAGGCAACGTTGTGATCCGTGCTTACCTGGATTAAAGTCCCCGTGAACCGGAAGTTGCAAACGACTTTTCTCCAGTGTTGTGACGTACAATGGGTACAGAAAGTATTCAGACCCCCTTAAATTTTTCACTCTTTGTTATATTGCAACCATTTGCTAAAATCATTTAAGTTCTTTTTTTTCCTCATTAATGTACACACAGCACCCCATATTGACAGAAAAAAACTGAATTGTTGACATTTTTGCAGAATTATTAAAAAAAAAAAACTGAAATATCACATGGTCCTAAGTATTCAGACCGTTTGCTGTGACACTCATATATTTAACTCAGGTGCTGTCCATTTCTTCTGATCATCCTTGAGATGGTTCTACACCTTCATTTGAGTCCAGCTGTGTTTGATTATACTGACTGGACTTGATTAGGAAAGCCACACACCTGTCTATATAAGACCTTACAGCTCACAGTGCATGTCAGAGCAAATGAGAATCATGAGGTCAAAGGAACTGCCTGAAGAGCTCAGAGACAGAATTGTGGTAAGGCACAGATCTGGCCATGGTTACAAAAAAATTTCTGCTGCACTTAAGGTTCCTAAGAGCACAGTGGCCTCCATAATCCTTAAATGGAAGACGTTTGGGATGACCAGAACCCTTCCTAGAGCTGGCCGTCCGGCCAAACTGAGCTATCGGGGAAGAAGAGCCTTGGTGAGAGAGGTAAAGAAGAACCCAAAGATCACTGTGGCTGAGCTCCAGAGATGCAGTCGGGAGATGGGAGAAAGTTGTAGAAAGTCAACCATCACTGCAGCCCTCCACCAGTTGGGGCTTTATGGCAGAGTTGCCCGACGGAAGCCAAGTGCAAGACACATGAAAGCCCGCATGGAGTTTGCCAAGATGGTGAGAAATAAGATTCTCTGGTCTGATGAGACCAAGATAGAACTTTTTGGCCTTAATTCTAAGCGGTATGTATGGAGAAAACCAGGCACTGCTCATCACCTGTCCAATACAGTCCCAACAGTGAAGCATGGTGGTGGCAGCATCATGCTGTGGGGGTGTTTTTCAGCTGCAGGGACAGGACGACTGGTTGCAATCGAGAGAAAGATGAATGCGGCCAAGTACAGGGATATCCTGGACGAAGGTCTTCCAACAAGACAATGACCCTAAGCACACAGCTAAAATAACGAAGGTGTGGCTTCACAACTCCGTGACTGTTCTTGAATGGCCCAGCCAGAGCCCTGACTTAAACCCAATTGAGCATCTCTGGAGAGACCTAAAAATGGCTGTCCACCAATGTTTACCATCCAACCTGACAGAACTGGAGAGGATCTGCAAGGAGGAATGGCAGAGGATCCCCAAATCCAGGTGTGAAAAACTTGTTGCATCTTTCTCAAAAAGACTCATGGCTGTATTAGATCAAAAGGGTGCTTCTACTAAATACTGAGCAAAGGGTCTGAATACTTAGGACCATGTGATATTTCAGTTTTTCTTTTTTAATAAATCTCCAAAAATGTCAACAATTCTGTGTTTTTCTGTCAATATGGGGTGCTGTGTGTACATTAATGAGGAAAAAAATGAACTTAAATGATTTTAGCAAATGGCTGCAATATAACAAAGAGTGAGAAATTTAAGGGGGTCTGAATACTTTCTGTACCCACTATATCCAAGTGAAACGGAATATTGAATAGAGGGCAGGATTTTACCTTAGCGCTCCTCCTCTCCATCTCTCGCTCATGGCAGACTAACGGTTGGAGGGGAGTGGTTTACACATTTTCAACCCAAGCCGTCAAACTGACGTTGTCAGAGAAGGAACGCCATTCCAGACCGGAAGTAACTTTTCAGATTTTGATTAAAGATTACCATGACAAACCATTTTTTTCTTTGTATTAACTTGCACGGATTAATCGTTCAACACAAGGCTAGTAATATGCACTAACAAAGTAAATAGTGTCAATTTTGATTTCATGATGACTTTAGGTGTTTTAGTTTCATCATCATGAAAAAGTCAAAGCCATCAGGGGCTCAATATTGTAAAAAGAAAAAAGAGGATGAGAAAAAGAAAGCGAAATATACAGGTATGTTATTAATTGGATAATTGTTCTGTTCTACTACAAGCTAGTCTCTCCATCATCACAAGCAAAACATGACACTGCATATTAGCATAGGATGGATTTACCACCTCATGCTCATTTCAGCAGGGGAATAATATAGCATAGTAAAGTTGAATAAAATGTCATTATCAGAGATGGCTGTTTAAATTGACCAAGTGATAGTGTCATAACTATGACAAGTTTGACAACCAGCGTGGACCAGCCAAACGAACATAGTTTCAACAGAAAAACAAAGAAAATTAAAAATGAGTTTTATATGAATTCAGTGCATATCAAGAAATAACTTAAAAACATCAAATAAATGCATTTCTTTATGCTGTAATAGTGCAGTTGAAGTCACAGACAGACAAGCATTGTGATTTGGGTGTGTAGATTATGAGAATCTGTTTATGCTGGAGAGTTTTATATTAATGGTACAAACAATCATGACAGGTGCACTCAACAAATCTTTGGAGAAACACAAGGCAGATGCTACTGTACACTGAAAAAAAATGATACTTTGGACCAGCCTAAAAAAAATACTGTAATTTGTTACAGCTAAATTTATTAGTTTTTCTCAAACTATATTTTTGATTTGGTTGAAACTTTAATATTTAATATAAATCAAAATAGTTCTTCTGCCCAGGATAAAAAAAAAAAAAAAAAAAAAAAAAAATATATATATATATATATATATATATTTTATATTATATAACTTTATTTCACACAAAGTAAAAATTTTGTTTTTTATAGAGACAGAATCTTTTTTTTTTTTTTTTTACTTTGGTACAACTTAAATTTTTATTTTGGAAAAACCTACTTTTTACTATAACATCAAAGTATAATTTTTACTTTGTACTAAACTAAATAAATTACTGTAATTTTGTTCCAAGCAATTTTATTAAGTTTACTCAAGTTAAATTTCTGATTCAATATGAAGTATATTTTTTAATAATACCTTAACTAATTTATTTTCTTTAGTCAAGACAAAACTTTATTTAATGCAGGTCAATATAATAAAAATGTTTGCTCTGCTACAACTTTTACCATAAACAAAAGCTAAATATGCTATAGTATAAAATACAAATATTCCCTTAAAATAAAAACATTCAGTAAATGCTTAATTTAGTTGACTTAGTATAAATAAAGACAGGAATATTCTCTTCAAAAGGCCTTAATGTTTATTGTGATGTCATTGTCTATAGGAAGAGAAGCATTAGAGCCAAGCCCCAGTCCTAACTGTAAGTGTTTACTTCTTGTTTACAGCTTTAGCTATATAGAATAGTTTCAAACGTGTTTAAAATAGTATGTGGCAATGCCATGTCTGATTGTACATTTGTGTGCATTGTGTGCATTTTTCTCATATGAAATATTGCTGTATAATAGTTACTCTCATACACTGGATAAGGTATAAAAAATGATAGAACTCAAATGAGTGGTGTATTGCTATTGAACACTTTTTTTTTTTTTTTTTTTTTTTTTTTTACTTTGGGAACTGTGTATTATTGTATAATAATACTTATAGCTGATAACGTAATATATTGTTTTGTTAAAGTAATTTTTTTTTTTTTTTTTGCATTTAAATTATTTGCCTGTTTTTCTGCTGAAGTTTAATACACAGTATATGTTTACATGAATTTGGGCAATTTTGCAATAATTATAAAATGTTTTCCATAATGTTATGGAATCTAAAAAAGGCTAGAAATGGCCCTGCTTAGGGCAGCACCACACAGAAAGGCTCCTAAATTTTTTAAATTCCCTCAATGAAATCCACTTTCCACAAGGTGTTCAGGAGCAAATTGAGCAAAATTTGTGTAGTTGTGATGGACAATGTCCACTTTCACCATTCAGAGTGGTTTGAGCATCACACATTTCAAGATGATGTTTCCTCAAGTATATTCTCCTTTTGGAGATGGAAAGTATATTATCGCAACCCTTACAACCAACTAAGTCTTCTTCAACCAATGGAAGAGGCCTGTGGAGAAGTTGAGGCACAAGGATGGATCCAGCAAAACTTTTTTTCTCACAGTGCATAACTCATGAAAATGTTATGCTCTAATGTTGATAAAATTCTTTGACCAGATATAAATGATTCAATGATTGCAGTACATTTATTTTATTCATTTACTTATTTATTTTTTGGGGAGGACTTATCATTATACAACTCATCATTATCTGAATTTATCAAACCAGCAGAGAACAAATTTGTAGTTTTGATTCTAGTATTTATTTTTGATAAATGCATTACTAGAACAATTTCAGTTGTTTTGAGAGCAACTACATTCATTTGGAGAAATGTGCCAAATCGAAAGAGATAGAGAGAGAGAAAGATTGTCTTCATTTACTCAACCTTGTGTTTTTTCCAAATTTTATTTATGTGAAAAATAAAAGCTGGTAATTTTATGAATTTCCAGTTGGGTGAATTCAATACAGTGGCATACATTATAACCCACTTTAATGCTTAATAAAGCACCCAAGAGTGTCAGAAAAATAAACTCTATTAGGCTCACATGATCATTTTTCAAGTGCTCTAAAATGGTTTCAGTGAAAAACAGGCTTTAGAACATAATGGGGGTGAGTAAATGGACAAAATTTTGATTTTTCATCTCAATTTTCTCACCCTTAGGTGTTGCTCCAAACTCGTAGGACATTCTTTTTTTTTTTCCGTTGAAACACAAAAGAAGATAATTTCAAGAATATCTGTGTTTTTTGTTCATACAATGAAAGTCAATGTTGTTTGGACCCCAAGTGTTCTTCAAAATATCTTCTTTTGTGTTCTACAGAAGAAAGTTTGGAACAACCTGAGAGTGAGTAAATGATAACATTTTTGAACTATCCCTTTAAGAATCATCTGTTACAGAAAAATTAAGTCTTCTATACAGTATTTGAACCTCAGATATTATGATTGACACGGAGAAGTTGTTGAGAAGTGGTAACATATTCTTAAAGGAAATTGCTCTCTCAAACAGTAACCCCTCAATGTTTTTTCAATAATTCAACCAAAGAAAAGAGGACACTTCTCTCAGTGCTTGAGACTCCTCTTCAGACAGCCGACAACATCTATGACCAATGGTGCAAGGGACTGGAGCCTCCCTATGGCCGTCCGCATGCTGCGTTGGTGATTATTTTTTTTCCCTGAGTCATTAGACCCCTACCAGTGAAGTCCATGCCCTGCTGGGACCAATGTGTCTTGATAAATTTGCCCTATTATGCTGATAAATTAGTCCATCTCCAGAGCATTCGGGGGCTCTCTGCAGCTGTGACTGGGGGCAATGCTTCTGCCATTACACTCTTTTAAATGTCATTCTATTATCTTCCCTGAGCACAGAAAAAATAAAATAAAAAATGAGACGGGCAGAATTGAGATGAGAGTATGAAAGCGGTTTCACTCTTAGTTGTGCTGTGTTCACATTAAATCTAAATAGAAGTTTGTATAGTGTCCACAAAAAGTCAAATTTCACTGCATGTTTATGAATGTTGTTACATTATGTATAACAAAATATCAAAATAAATGGCACTTCCTTACATAAAAGATAGCACAAAAAACACTTTTTAAGCTAATGTTGATGATGATGTTAGAGGGAAATATTTGAAAAAAAAAAAAAAAAAAAAAAAACATGTTTGCCAGTTACCTTGTGCAAACCAACATGCAACTTCTGCAAAAAGTAATTATTTATGAATTAAAAATTCATATGTTAAAAACATTTATTTTTATGTATATACAAAAATACATAGATACATTTAACAATATTTAATAATTCATGCTATTTGTTAAAGTATTTATATATAAAAATACAACTTATATACAATTAGAGGAAAATTTGCAACTTGTGTCCAAATACTTTTTAAGGCCACTGCATCTGGTACAGTAAAGATTTAAAAGAATTTTACCATTTTGTGTTCCTCTATTTTTATGAAATATTCTAGACAATATTCAATCAGCCAGATAAAACAACAAAACTTTACTGACTTTACACATAATGTGAAATGCAGTGTTTTAGCTGTGGAGAAATGGTCTGCCATTTTATCTTGACAAAAGCCGTGAATCGTCGATATTCTGATGTCCTCTTTTATATATATCAAATGTGGGAATGGCTCCACCTGTATTGTTATTGCATCTGTTTGAAATCATAATCCATTATGTAGAATGTTAAGAGCTCATGCTGGAAGGAATAAAGAAAGGCTGCATTATTTACCACTACAAATTCTCCAGGGATACTATGAAAAGCCTGTTTACTTTGGGTAAACATTATTGTGCGTCACAAGGAGAGAGAGAAAATAACCACTAACAACAGCAGAAAACTTCCCAGAATGCTCCTACACCTACTCCTCTCCACTATTAAAGTTCACAAAAAGGTCATTTTGGCTTTCAAATACCCTCTTCTTCTGGTGCTCCAGGCTGTTAAATGAAGCTCCTCCGTCGTGCTTTTTTCTTGCAACCATTATTAAGTTTAACAACTATGTATGTTTCTAACAGAAAATCGGTAGCGGGGCATCAGAAAATGTTGGCCTCTGGATTCCTCCTTGACAGTGTCTGTTTTCACAGTCATTCGCTATCAGATGGCCTCTATTACAGAAAACCTTTAGAAGAACCTGGCAACAATGCAGCTTTAAAGGGCACGAGTGAAAACACACACAGAATAATTATGAAGCCGCTGACCTCTTGCTCGTGCAGCATACGCCATTGGCAAACATCTGTAGCATAGTACATGGGAGAGTGAGTTTAGTATTTCTGCAGCGTTTCAGGTATTGGATCCTACAGCTTTACTTAAGAGAAACCTGATTTCAGGCCGTATCCATTATCGATAACTCTTTAAGGATTCGAGTTACAATTAAAATGCAAGATTTTAAAGCCTAACAAATGTAGCTCTTGGAAGTAGCTAACAAAAAGTAACACTGTTTAGGAGCATGAGAGTAGCACAGATGTTTGCAAAACATTGTAGCTTTTCCAGTAATGAGCTTTTTAGTCCATGAAGTAGCAATGTGTTTTTTTGTTTAGATTTTTGTATTTTTGGCACACTTTAATGCTTTTCTGCAGTGCAAAATGGAATAGTAATCAAATGTGCTCACCTAGAATAGGTCATCTGGAAAATGCTGAAATGATGCACTTGATGTGGACTTGCAATCACACTTTCTTCCCTCATGACTCCTGGTTTGTCATCTTATGATTCAGAAAGGTGCTCATAAGCATCTCGTTTGAGTTCACTATGCCCAACAGTCTATTCATTTGACTGAATTTGTTCGTTCAGAATAATTAATTTACATGAACTGGTAAATAATAATAATAATAATAAAGATTCTTTGATTAATTCAACCTTTCCATCTTTTTTGTAATATTCACTACTTGATTATATACATTGCTAATGTGCCCCTCTCACAGAGCTGGGAAATGTGACTCAGTTGACTGAATCTCTTCATTCAGATGGTTCATTTAAATGAACTGGTTTAAAAGGATTAATTCATCTAAATCCTTCCATCTTTTTATAGTGATCACTATGTTTCTACTTGGTTATATAATTTTGCTTGTGTGCCACTATCATTAGGAAATCTGATTCATTTGAGTGAATCTGTATATTCAGATGGTTAATTTAAAGGTACAATATGTAATATTTTTGCAGTAAAATATCCAAAAACCACTAGGCCAGTGTTATATATTTTGTTCACTTGAGTACTTACAATATCCCAAATGTTTCCAACTACAGTAGTCAACATTTGAAGTGGATCAAAAAAGTTCATCAAAGTTGTCCTAATACGAAGGTTTCAGGACAACTTTGATGAAAGGTTTTGATCCACTTCAAATGTTGACTACTATATTTGTAAATTGTGAGAAAATTGCATTTTTAACCAAGGCTCCGGGACGTGTGAGGAGTCGCCTGTCAATTGTGCCATACCCGCATTTCCATTGGTTTCCGGTTTTATTTTGTAGAAACCATGGAAACACCAAAGACGCTTTAATATATTACATGTTTTAATACACCAGGGAACAACTGTTTTGATATATTAGACAGAAAACAGATTGTTATATAGCTCAACATGTTTAATCTTATTGTTTAAATCTAATTTTCTTGATTTTTTGTGAGTACCATGCTTTACCATGCCTCAGAGAAAAACACTATTTTGTCAAATAGCTAACATAGCATAATCAGATGCAGCTTTATTTTTATTAACAGTAATACATAATTTTCTCCATCATACAATATGTTTTAAAATTAATTGCATGCCATTTATCAACACAAGACATCCAATATTTAATATGATATTCTAAAATCGATCTAGCTTACTGCACTGTGCAACAGTGTCTCGCAGCTGCCAAGCAAATGCTCAGAGTAACATTATAACATCATTTTCAACACACTCAAATGTATCTAATATGATAAACAGAGCTGCGTTACCTCATACTCATGACCGGAAAAATGGAAGCGGCACCGGTCACTGTGTCATAATAAAAGTTCTGCTGCTCACGAGGCGTGTGTTGCGCAATCGCTCCAGTGGCCTCGTTCAGCTCCCACAACTCTCAGTCCTGCTCTGCTTCATACTACAGTAACGTTAATAATCTAATTCATGAATATGAGTTCTTCCCGACTCTAATCCCTATTCTTTTGCACCGTCCGTTGAGGTGGAGACCACATGTCCCAAGATTCCGCTCTAAAACTTGGCGTCATCAAACTACGCCTTTGTTTTGAATAGGCTTCTAGTGACCTCTAGCGGCCAAAATTATTACATATTGTACCTTTAAATGAAATGGTTCTAAGTTTCATAGATTAATTTAAACCCTTTCATGTTCTTTTTTATAGTGATCACTGTTTTCTAATTGGTTATATAAATTTGCATGTTTATCCCTCTCATAGAACTGAGAAATCATATTTGAGTGAATCTGGTTATTTACAATACTGTACAATGGGGGAAAAAACCCTGTTATAATGAGAAGTTCCCTTACTAAATACAGGGGAAAAACTGTAAAAGATCTAACCAGACATTTCATGTAATTTTACTGTAAAATACTGTTAAATGTACAGTTCACTTTCAAGGGAACTCAATGCTGCGTCATGATGTCATGACACTGTGGGAACACGTGACTGGTACCTGAAGCACATGTGCAAACATGCCAGTCTATATTGGACACGGTATAGAATGACATCACTTGGTGCACCGGCATGCACTATAAAGGGGTGCCCATACAACACATCATCAGCTTTTGTTGTCTTCCGTAAGACCATTTGCCTTTTACACCTGAGTGCTAAGATGTGATTCAGATCTGCTTGCATTCATGGGGCTTGCAGCTCGATCTTGCTGATGAGCTGGAGACAGTACTTTCACTTTCTCCATCCTAACTCCCGAGCTCGCAGATTCCCAGGCAGGATCAGGAAACATGCTCAGCGGATTCTTCCGATCCTCCTGGGAGCATTGTATTGGCCCGTTCTAGTTGTGAGGAACTAGAGGACATGGGAGTCGGGGCAGAAGATCAGAGCAGGCCCGTTTCCTCCCTCACTCCTGCTGATTGTGAGCTGGTAGACTTTTGACTCGTGCCACGGCCAGGCTCAAGCTGGAGTGGTCTGTTGAGAGGGAGAAGCCTGCTCCTGGCAGACTAGTTGAGTGGTTCCTCCTGGGTCCTAAAGGTCCCAAGCTTGTGAGCCTTCCTTTTCTACCCGAGATTCACAATGAGATTATGTCTTGGGAAAAACCGTTCTCTGCTCATTTCTTTTCAGCCCCGACTCCAAATTATTGTAATGTGAAGGGGCTGGAAGAGCATGGGTGTGTGAGGATGCCCCCGGTTGAGGAGGCACTGGCCATCTACCTCTCACCAGAGGTGGCATCCTCGCAGAAGGTTCCTGTTCTGGCTACGAAACCCTGCCATTTGACATCTAAATTAGTAGGCAGAGCATACTCAGCTGGTGGAGTGTTGCAAACGCTCTGCATGTTGCAAGTTTACCAGGCCAACCTGCTAGGGGACCAGGGCGAGGGGTTGTCTGCCGAGGCAGTCCTAGAGCTCCGCCGCACCACGGATTATGCCCTTGCGTTAATTCTAAGCATTTAATTTCCCGCCATGTCCATGATTCCTCCTCTGTCTCCCCGTTTCAAGTTGAGGTTCGAAGCGGCGATCTTGTGCAAAGCCAAAGAAAGATCTTAGAGAGGTGATTTCAGATAAACAAAAGTCAAAGCAGAATCGCTAACTCTATTTCAGCTTGTCTCTCTCCCTCCCTCCCCCTGCCCCTTCCATCTATCACTGCATTCGCATTAGTGAGGATGTTGGGGTACAAGAGGTTGTTATTCCAAATTATATTTTTTTATTTGTGTTTTCAAATAATAAATATTTTATCCTCTTCATGGATGAGAAGTGTTCTCCTGAAGAGGATTGAAAATATTTCTGGGGTGGTTAGACTTGAGTAGCCCTCTTCTCAGTTTAGGGTGGAAAGCTTTTGCTCCCCTGGGGCTGGGAAACTGCATTAGTATGTGTGTAATTAATTCTGGGCAGATACACCCTGCTTTGAAACACAAAATTCTAAAAGGGGGAAACTTGTGTCTCTAGTTTGGTTGTGATTTAGAGAGACTCTCTCCAGCACTGCGAGATTAATATATATGAACCAAACTTATTATTATGCACACTATTTGCAGAATACAACAGTGACGTACGAACATTAACACTGGGAGGTTGATAGCAAAAATATTTCTGCTCTCACTCTCCTGTTGTGCGTTCCCACGGTCACACCTGAGTGTAGGGGAAATTGTGTTTCTCTCTCTTTCTATCTGATGGGCTGCGCCTGACAGTGTAACGGCACTCATTAAAGCGCCACGTGTTTTTCATTGAAGAGGGCAAGGTTGATATTCTGTGTTCAAATGCAAGGTTGAGGCGAGTTTTTCTCATATCCTTCCCATCGTCTAGCACCTGGTGTAGGAGTTGGGAGAGGATGCAGTATACCCAAGTTTAGTTTGCATATCGATCCTTTCCTATTGCCCATCCTACCCTGTTATTGGTGTCTGTGCTTAGGTAAGCTAAGCTGTACGACAGTCGCATACGAAAATTAACACTTCCTCAGTAGTGCCCTCTGGTGGAGACCAGAGGTAGAAGCCCTGTGCTGTTTCTCCCTAGGTGATCTGTTTAACAGACTGAGAACTTTTCTGGGGTCCAGCAGCGAGTGCTTTCAACTGTTGAGCTCTTTTTGGTGGAGCCTCCTCACTTGAGGTTCTGGAAGCACCACCCTCTCCTAGGTGGCTAATTGGTTGCTTATGCAATCCCCTCTTTTAAGCTGCTGGCAAGGCTAGGTTGAAACAAGACTCTGCCCTAAGTGCTTCTGAGTCTTGGCTCCCTAGATGCCAGATCCTTAATGTGCAGGTTGGCAGTGTTGGCTACGGACTGCCTCACTAGATGGCGCAACATAGTGAGCAGGCATGATGTCGTATGGCTTAGTGTATTAATGTTCCCACAGTGTCATGACACAGAGTTGAGTTGGAACATTTTGGGTTATAAATATAATCCTTGTTCCCTGAGAGGGAACGAGACGTTGCTTCTCACTGCCATACTCCAGGCATGCCTACTGCGTCTTACTTCAGACAACTTGAAGCTGATGACTCATTGTATGGGCACCCCTTTTATAGTGCATGCCAACGCTTCAAGTGAAGTCATCCAGTACCGTGGCCAACATAGACTGGCGTGTTTGCACACGTGCTTCGGGCACCGGTCACACTGGGGGCATTCCCACAGTGTCATGTCATCATGACACAGCATTTCCTTCCCTCTCAGGGAACAAGGGTTATATTTATAACCCAAGACATTTATAGAAGCAAACAGAACAAGTTAATTATAATTTACAGAAAGACATGCATGCATTTAATGTTATTTCGTTACATAAATATGTTAATAGTCATGTAGTACATAGTTTTTGTTATCAGTTATGTACATTTGGGTTTTGTTACAGCTTCTGTTGTTTAATGAATGTTTAGTGCATTATTTTAGCGCCGTGTGTTGCCATTTTGGTGTTTTGTGGGAATGACTGTGCACTTTCTGAAGTAACATATATACAGTGTGTGGAAATGCTACTTGTGAGGACCTTTGATTTTTACAGATTTTTTTAACAGAATTATTCATTTATTATTCATATATTTTTTTTGTTTTTTTAAACCAAAACAACAACAACAAACAACAGGAGTTTTTTTAATGTGTAGATGATTTAAATGAATTGCAAAAAGATTTACATTTTTGTTAGTATTGCAATATGTAGTGTTGCTAAATACATTTTTTTTTTTTTTTTTTTTAAATAGGTAGCTCAGAGGCAGTTTCAAAAGTAGTTTTAAAGAAGCTTCCACCACAATGCAGGATAAGTCATTGGTCTCATACGGTAACAAGAAATGATAACATTTATTGTAGTGCTGATTGAGCTAATCGAGCAAAGGAATAAGAAATGCTCTACTACATAAGCAGCTTAAAGCTTCTCTCGGGCCCAGTTCATGTTTAAATGCCCCAGCGGGGTGCCTAACCTTTCAGCTGAAGAGGTTTTCCAATGGACTTTCTTGCTGGACTTTAAATGTCTCATCCAACCATTTCAGTACAGGGCAGATGATGACAGCTAGAATGACAGCTTTCTTCTTTGAAAGGGGACAGGAACTGAGGGAGTGATCAAGACAACAGTGTCCTGACTTCTGATACTATATCACTTTTGCAACGATTCAAAAAAGGATTGGAAAGAACTGGCCCACCATGTAAAATTAGTTGGCATTCTGTGATGCTCGAAATTGCAAAATTGCAGTTTCAAAATCTTGTGACTCAGACTTTTTTTTTGTTTTTTGTTTTTTTTGAAAGATGCTTTTTTCCCCTAGGGCTGTCTATATATATATATATATATATATATATATATATATATATATATATATATATATATATATATATATATATATATATATATATATATATATATATATTTCACATACATTAAATATTTAATTTACTATCTACATTAAAGGGATTTAGAAACCCTTGGTAATTGTGACACCGGTGGCCATTAAGTGAACTGTAGCCAGCAACTTACTGATTGTGCTCACACTCATGCACTCATAACGTTCAAGAGACTGAAGGTGATTCAATGCCCCAATATACTCATGGTGTTATGTTATCACAAGTTATTTTTCTTTTCTTTTTTTTCTCCTTAATAAAAAGAAGTTGGAAAGTATAATTTACTATATACATTATTAATTATACGGAATGTGATTAATTAATATTAACAATAATAATAATAATAATTTAGTAATTAAATACTGTCATTAAAATTTTTCAAAGTTCTATAGCTCCTTTTTATATTTATAATTTTATATTGTATATATCAGATTCTATATATTTTTTTTTAAAATAAATCACTTCAGTTCAGACTATTTCCAAAAAGTTTCTGATCAGTTTTTAGAAATCACACAGAACAAAATAAAAAGGTTAATATCAATATTAAATAAAAGAGTAAAAACTTTTAAAAAAAAAAAAAAAAAAAAAATACACATCTTTCATTAAGCAATAAGTTAATGTGTTCATTTTGATAGTTTTTCCAAAAACAAACAAACATAGAAATGACATTCAAAATGACAAAAACTTCAGATCGACAGTGCTGTACATTAGATCGTTAAATTACTTTATTTCTGATCTCATCATCAAAATTTTTACAAAACATTTTTTTTTCTGACAATAATATACTCAAAGAAGAGCCACATTTTTGCATTTGGAGCAGGTCTTCACAAAACTGTTTTCAATCTGCGTACAGATGAAAACAAAAGAAAACAACAGCAAACTAACAGAAGGGTTATAACAATGCATATTTACATCCCACAGAAAAACAATAACCCATAGCCCGAGACCAGGCAAAGCCAGAGAAACATGATTTTCATGGAAGTTAATGGGCCTACAGAGGATGAAGTGGAAGGTTAAAACACAGGGAGAGAATACAAATGAGAGACAATATTGCTTTTCATTGTGTTTTTGCCCTATGTAATCCATTAATAGATTGAGTGGGGGGAAATGAATCAGAACCAAAAAGCCAAAATTCGCTTGAATCATTAGTTTGAGTTCTCCATAAATCATCAAGGCCCAGATCGTTGATATCTACACAATTAGCAGTGATGTCACGCCTCTTTCTACAACACTGTATTTCAATTCAAAGGACGGTGTTTGAGGTCTCGGCTGAGCACCGATTTCCTTCATACAAAGCGGCTCTGTTTTACAAATGGAACAAAACATCCGACTCAAGATGTTATGCTGAGGAACCTTGAACATGCTAGATGGGTATGCACACAGCCAGCTTAACAGACGTCATTTTAACAAAAGCGTTTTTTGCTGTAGATACATCAAGCACTCGGGTAACAGTGAAAACAGATACATGGGAGCTATTGCGACAAGTAGGCCTACTGTATAGCAGTCAAAATACAAAATCAAAAGTGTGTCTATATCAGATCCTTTTTCCTGCAGATGACACTCAAAAGTGCTAGACCGACAACTCAGAATCAGAATGAAATACATGAAGCAATAAGCTTTAGTCAGTGTAGAAGAAATACTGAAAATGTCATGAACAAAAACAAAGCTGTAAGAGATGGAAGTACAGTCAATTCAAGATCTGCCAGTCATTCAGACAATTAAGCATTTATATTTCCATAAATTTTCAGTGGACAAAAGACTCTAGAAATGACACACTGAACAAACTTCTATCCTGTTTGCATTTTCTCTGCCTAAATTCTGTAATTTCCTGTTCATTGATTAAACTAAGTTCAGGTTGGAATGAGTTTTATTCCACATGATTGCATTATGACCAATTTTATATTAGTAATGAATGCTTTTTTTAGCATTTCAGAGGAAATTGTGTCTCTGTTCCAAAACCTAGCATGCAGCCTACGTAAGCAAGATTTTAAGGCATTATTGGCATGTTTGCGACATAAAAGCCATTCCAAAAGGTAGGCAACATGATTAAGCTGCCTTCTAAAATACCTACTTTGGCCAGTTCAAAGGCAATCCCATAATGCAAAGCTGAAATAATGATGATCTTATTCATTTGAGTGAATCACTTTAGATTTATTTAAATTCTTCCATCTTTCTTATAGTAATAACTGTTACTTATGTTGTAAATTATTATGTAAATGATGCTGATGTGTGGCCCTCCCACTCATAAATGTAGGAAATCTGATTTATTTCAGGAAATCTGTTCATCCATACGATCAATTTAAATTAACTGTTTCAAAAATGATTCACATTTTTGTTTGCGTTATGATTTTTCATGGCAGATTCTGATTCCGATTTTTTAGAAGCAAATTTTAGAAGCTGATTTTTTCTTGTTTATTTGGTCTATAGACCTTATGTAGCCCCGTCCCTTTTCAGCAATCTTTCGTATTTATGATTGAACTGCTCATTTTAAAATCTTCCCGGTCTAATGACATTTGTTAAGACATCTGCTTTAAACATAACAATGCTCTGATAACTTTCATTAACTCTACAACAGGTAAATCCACTTCACCAGCTAATTATTCTTCAACAGCAATGCCATAGAAATATACAGGGCTACCGGAAAAACAGAAGTTCAAAGACAATATTCTAAAGATGGTGATGCACTTGTTTCTCTGGTACATAAGGTCTATTACAGACCAAACTGGCCTTAAAAAAAAAAAAAAAAATCATAATACCTGTACCAATTTGAAATAAGAGGAAACCACTGGATTTTAATCATGATCCAAAACAAAGATGCTGAACACATTTTGGTTACTTTCAAGATTTTAAGCAAAAACAGAACAATCTGACTTTTTAACATTCTCTTTACAGACTTCGCAATATTTCCACTCAAATTACATTTTGGGAAATGATTGCAATGCAGTTTGTGTGCAAGTCCAAAACAGAGATCGGCCAAAATAAAATGTCCAGTTCCGATTTATGGCCGGTCGATCGGTGCATCTCTGGTATTATCTAGTGTATGTTTTTAAATTGGTAGCTCAAAAGCACTTTCAAGTTTTATAGACTATTTTGCCCCAAATTAGTGTTATGTGTTTTTATGCTTCCTAAAATTTTGCTTAGTGACATGCTAACACTCTCATACAATAGGAATTTTCTACGTAGGGTATTCCAAATCAGTCTCTTCCCATGTTTCATGATGGTTAAGATGCTGTCTGTGTACAGTAGGTGGTGAGGCAGCTTGCTAGATTTTGGAACAGATCCTTCAGCTCTTTGGCCCAATTTTCGCCTGGCCATTTTGTCCAACATTCAGTTGCTAAACTACGACACTTGATGTTTAGATAGTTTGTGGGCTGGAGCTTTGGTTGAATGTGGCAGATTTAGTTGACATAGAATAAGTATGGTGACAGAGCCAAGTCCACAATAGCAGCAGATGTTAGCCCCATGGGCCAACCCCCGCACACTGACAACAGCGCTACCTCTCAGCCATGTGCAAGCCTGGAGATAAGCGATGTTTTTTTTTTCTCCTCCAATTTCTGCACAGATGAGCAGATGTATGTATTTGTGTATGTGTGTTGTATATAGCTCCTTTCACCAAGACTTTTGCCCCAATGTTTTTTTTTTTTTTTTTTTTTTTTGGCTGCACAGCAGAGAAGAAAACGGCCAGTGAGCGGAAATTCTTTCTTTCTTTCTTTCTTTCTTTCTTTCTTTCTTTCTTTCTTTCTTTCTTTCTTTCTTTCTTTCTTTCTTTCTTTCTTTCTTTCTTTCTTTCTTTCTTTCTTTCTCACAGGCCTCTTCCTGTCCTTCTGGATATTTGCATTAGACACTCATCTGAGAGTCATTGCAGAAGTATAAAAGTCTTCTCTGTTCCTTTAAATCCTACCCTTGAGGAAAAATGTGTTCCCAGAAGACACTGGGACCCAAATCACAAGGGGAAAATAAAAGAACAAGGCCAAAACAAACAAACAGGAGGGGAAAACTCTGTGAAGTTGTGGTTTTATTTTTTTGGAACTCTTAATTTTGCTTTTGTGTGAATGAACTGTATTAGCCTATTCTTTGTCTGCAAAGTGCTCTCTGAAAACCAGCGAATTACTGTACGCCCACTTCCTCCATTTTTAGAGAACATCCTTTGTGGACTGAGATGAAGTAAATGGAAAATTTGCATTTAGTTTGTTTGTTTTCCGCAGCTTAACAACACCTGCTTGGATATTTTCAGTAAATCTTTCAGGAAATGTTTTGCTTTGTAAACACTACTAAACACAGATTTTATTTAACCCTTTTGTCACAAGAAACTGTGCCTGCCTATGATCCTTGTGGCAAATTGAAATTTGATTGCACTAAAATCCATTAATAATTCATAAATTCTTGATTAGGGACTATTCCCTTTAAGGAAAACATGCCCCCATGCCCCCATCCCCCCTCCCCCTTCTGGTTCTAAAGTGTATTAAAATAATTTATTCAAAAGAATCAGCATGGACCCATTCTGCCCAATCACTGCATAATAGAATTAGGCACTACATTTTTGAAAATGTAAAATATTTTGGGCTCAAATATGAAAATATGATTAACGGATTTAATACACACTGTATTAAAAAAAAAAAAAGAATAATGTACTGGCAGAAAATTACCAGGACATTATCCATTAATCTAAAACACAACACACAAAATTCAAAATACAGGTAAAACACCTGTAAAAAATAAATACGGAAAATTCAGTCAAATTAAAGGTGCTCTAAGAGATGTCACGCGTTTTTAGGCCAAAACATCACATAAAGCAAACATCTCCTCACTATCCACTAGCTGCCTGTCCCCTTGAACACACTGTAAAAAACGCGGTCTCTGTAGTCGCCACAAGCTCCAAAAACGGCAACAAAACCTACCTGGTGTAGCCTGGACCACGAAACATAATAAACATGCTCCAGCCAATAACCGTCAAGAATGATTTTAAATGCGCGTTCATGACTGTTTCAGGAAGTACGGAGGGGAGGGGAAGGAGGAGGAGGAGGAGGAGGAGGAGGGAGGGTCTAGCTAGCCTCTGTTTTGTTTGACAACACTTCGAACGTCAACAGGAAGTTACTCCACCCAGGATCACTTAGAGCACCTTTAAAACTATACATTCTGCCCTATTTTTATGGATTTTTTTTTTTTAGAGTGCACTACCGTTCAAAAATTGGGGGCCTGTTTTTTATTTTTTTAAGAGAAGTCTCTTATGCTAACAAAGGATGCATTTGTTTGATAATACAGTCAAATACAGTAATATTATGAAATATTATTACAATTACAAAAAAAAAAAAAAAAAATGTTCTCTATTTTAAAATATTTTAAAAAGTAACTTATTCCTGTGATGTCAAAGATAAATTTTCAGCATCATTACTCCAGTCTTCAGTGTCACATGATCCTTCAGAAATCATTCCAATATTCTGATTTGATGCTCAAGAAACTTTCTTATTATTATCAGTGTTGAAAACCATTTTGATGCCCAATATTCTTGTGGAAACCACAATCATTTTTTTCCCTCTCAGATTATTTGATGACTAGAAAGTTCAAAAGAACAGCTTTAAAAACTATATCTATATAAATATTTTGTCTTTACTGTCAGATATTTAAGACTGAATTTCTTTTAGAAAAATATGGTAGTGTATTTCTGTCATGACAACTCTCGGAGAGATTGGCATGGTCATGAATATGGCAATCTAGAGTTTCATGACAGAACTAGGTGCATATCAGGTTCTTCACATGCGCCAAATGTGACAACAGAAAATGAAGACTTCAGAAGTGCCATTTGAAATTTTCTTCTAAAATGAGCATTTTTATCAAGCTTGTTTGTTTAGGTTCAGTAATTTCACTTTAATGGCAATTAATAGGTAATTTTCATTGCCATTAAAGTGAAATAACTGAACATAAACATACAAGCTTGATAAAAATGCTCATTTTATAAGAACATTTCAGATGGCACTTAGAGGCTTTTGCATCTGAAGTCTTCAAATACTTTTTTAAATAGTTGTATTAAAAAGGTTTAAATTCTGTTTGGATATTGTCACAATGTCACAAAACCTAATTACCAAAATGATCCTATTTATATTGTTTTTTACCCAAAGGACAATAGGAGGGTTAAACGCTCAAAACAGAAACTACAATATGTGAAAGACAAGCAAAGAGAAGATGCAGGAGCATCTTCAGGCTTACATAAATGACAGTAAAGCAGCAAATTGTCAGAAAAATGGGAAGAGACAGTTACATAAGGCTTCCTGATTTGGCGACTTTGTGGAGGAGGAGAATCATTGCTTTGAATGGCGGTTTAAGAGCTTAGATTATCAAGTCAATGTAACTCATCCAAATAGCTGATTGGATCGGATGCTTTCATACACATTCCTAGTCTATTTTAAGACAAAAATGATAAAACTATGCGGTTCTGAAAAAAATAAAAAAATAAATAAGCGTATGCAAATTATTTTATTTAGACTGATACCTCATAAAGCAGACAGTCCCAAACAGGGAAGTCTATGGAGAAACACAATCTCATGGCAATTCATAACTATTGTACATTTTGGCAAAATTTGTGGCTAATTCGTATGAATTCGTACAATCTCATTTGTATGTTTCCGTACAATCTGCTTACACTCATGTATAGGTATGTTTATGAGTGGATTTTGGAGTGGACCTACATGCTTTACTTTTTTTTTATAATACTCGTACAAATTGATACAAAATCGCTACCCAGTAACACAGTTATGTTTTCCTGGGAGATCAGGTTGGAAAATTATCCTTAAGCATTCCTATCCATCTCAATGGCAGTTGCTCAGCTGGTGCATATACAGTACAGTCCAAAAGTTTGGAATCACTAAGATTTTTAATGTTTTTAAAAGAAGTTTCGTCTGCTCACCAAGGCTACATTTATTTAATTAAAAATACAGTAAAAAACAGTAATATTGTGAAATATTATTACAATTTAAAATAACTGTTTTCTATTTGAATATATTTCACAAAGTAATTTATTCCTGTGATCAAAGCTGAATTTTCAGCATCATTACTCCAGTCTTCAGTGTCACATGATCCTTCAGAAATCATTCTAATATGCTGATCTGCTGCTCAAGAAACATTTAATGTGTACAATTGTACAAAATATTTGTGTACAATATTTTTTTTTCAGGATTATTTGATGAATAGAAAGTTCAAAAGAACAGTGTTTATCTGAAATCTAATCTTTTGTAACATTATAAATGTCTTTACTGCCACTTTTGATTGGTTTAATGCATCCTTGCTGAATAAAAGTATTCATTTCTTTAATTTCTTTTCAAAAAAATAAAAATAAAAATTCTTACTGACCCCAAACTTTTGAACGGTAGTATATAATGCTACAGAAGCTTTGTATTTCAGTTAAATGCTGTTCTTTTGAACTTTCTATTCATCAAGGAATCCTGAAAAAAAGTACACAACTGTTTTCAACATTGAAAATAATCATAAATGTTTATTGAGCAGCAAATCAGCATATTAGAATGATTTCTGAAGGATCATGTGACACTGAAGACTGGAGTAACAATGCTGAAAATTCAGCTTTGCATCACAGGAATAAATTACTTTGTCAAATATATTTAAATAGTACACAGTTATTTTAAATTGTAATAATATTTCACAATATTACTGTTTTTTACTGTATTTTTAATTAAATAAATGTAGCCTTGGTGAGCAGACAAAACTTCTTTTAAAAACATTAAAAATCTTAGTGGTTCCATATATATATATATATATATATATATATATATATATATATATATATATATATATATATATATATATATATATATATATATATATATATATATATATCTTTATTTTATATATAAATTAGAACAATTAGAATGAAATATTCTACTTTCCCCTAAACAAAAGCCTGACATTGCCTTTGTCAGACACATTCAGGACACAGAAAGTACTATGGATTTTCTGCAACGCTGCCACTGAGCTAATGTCTTGCTGTAAGGACCATTTTATGAGGTTGTAAAGTTCTTGCGACTTACTCAGAATTGAAATGCGGTGGGCAGGTAACCCTATTAGCATTTACCTAACAACATCAAGCCTTTACTTGATACATCATGCATGAAGCCTCGGAGCAAAGTATAAGCCACTCTCACTGAACAAGTAGATATTATTTTAATTTGCCCGGGCTTCTCAAATACAAACCAAGGAGAAAGAGAGAGGGCTGGTGGTGGATCACAAAGCTTAGGGCACATAGCAGTATCAAAGTATATATGATGTTAAAATGAGCACTGATATCAATCTTTCAATTCCCAAACAGATGTCAGCAATAAAGTGATACAAAGAAAATGAAAATCTATGATGCTAATGAGATGAGGAACTGAACAGACAGCAGATAGAAAAATATCAATCTTCCAAATGAGGAATCATATCGAGTCTTTCTAGAAGCGTATTCTTTGATCAGGATGCGCGTTTAAACAGCTGAGGCTTCTGTCCTTTTCACAAAACTTGTGTCAAAAGAAGCAAAACAATATATTTCTTTATACTCTCTATTTACAAGATAAACATGTGAAGATAACTGGTGCCGGAGACCATCAGGACACGTTTTCAAAATGTCTTTGATCGTCTTGACAGCGTCAGTTCTCTCGAAGAGATTGAGACATGACAGTGTGAAATTTCTTACCTCGCCAGCTCTCCACCATATTTCCTGTGACGTCTTGGCGGAGCATTGCGTTTTATCGATCCGTGTCAATTACAAACATGCCAAAGTAGAGTTCTGAAGGGGCCAAAGTGGTTACCGTGGCTCCCGAGAAGACGGTGATGATGCCATTGTTCCGGAGGCTTTGAACAGGTTGAAATTTGCAATATCCACACTAACCGTTGGTGAGGTACCATGTCCACATTCATTGTGTGAAGTCCAAACGCACAGGCACACAGGGTGAAAAAAAAAAAAAAAATCTGTGTTTACAGGCAATAATTCCATGTCCTTTGAGGGTTAAAAGAAAGAAAAAAACAAACTGGACAATGGCTTGTAATGCCAGAGAGTTCCTTGATCAAAATGCTCTGCTGAACTACAGTGTGTGAAACTGCAAACTGAGTGATACAGAATCAATGTAATGTGACTAATGAATGACTATAGTAGTCTATTAGACTGGTAATAGTCTAAAGTTCAAATAAAAGCCACGCCAGGAGCATCTGGTCGCCTTAATCTGAGCTCAAACTAAAAATGAACAGGCCCTTGATGACTATGGGAGACCGGAGGCTATTGCAACATGTATTCAGCACATGTTTAGTAGAGATCACTTTCTGCCTGAGGAAAAGTGTGATCATTTCACTTTACTAAATAATAAATTAAACGAATAATACATTTTAGTAAAAGGCATTTTCCCCACTTTGTTTTAAACATTATTCCTGACATCTAAAAGATGTACCATCTAAAGGTGAAAACTCTTACTACATGTATTAGATCAATAATACTATTATTTTGATGTGTGCTCTTATCGGACGTACAGTGGGTTAATACATTTTTTTGTGTTATGTGTTATGATTGCCCCAAGTCACTGTCACAATCAAACCCATAACACTCTGACAACTTGTATTAAATTCAGTTTAATGATATTATTACTTTTGGCACATATATACATTTCTTACATCAAAACATGTCATGTAGATTTGTAGCAGTAGTCCGAGTTATAAAGGAAAATTTCAATTACAGTTGTCCCCGGTCTCCCATATGTCTTGCTGTTTCATTCAATTGTAGCTGCTTTGTTGAGTGACATCTAGGGTCAGAAAATCTCTTCGTTAACACTCCATGACCTGAGGTGACTGTCCACCTCTTTCTGAACTCAGCTAAAGAAAAATTTGGGAAATCCTGGTTTATTCAGCTCTTCGATACAACTGGAGGCTCTTATCAGAGGTTCTAGCTTTGTTATTGTTAGATAATTTTCTTAGATAATTAAAAAGTCATTTGAAAATGGTTCAGAAAAATCGTTTTGGTCAGAAACATGTTTTACACAAGTATGTGAATGTAAACTCTTCTAGCTAAGCTCCATTTCACACATTGTTGCGTGCCAAAAAATAAATACAAGTATGTGGTGAATTGTCAGCATTTCCACTATCAGTTTTTCCATTTAGGTCTATTACTGTCATAGCATATCAACAGTTTGAAGAGGACACTCTTCGATGACACATAGCTAGCTACCTCAATAATAACACATCCAGCGTAATGCCGCCATCCGGAGGTTTGTTACAACAGCGTGTACAACAGGACAGTGCGCTTGCGACGTGTTGCATACTTGCGAAGAAGGTGTTTCTGCCACTGTATGGAAACCCCAGCATTCTATCCGAGTGAGGTACGCTTGCTCCGCCCTCTTAGGATTCTTTCCTCTTGAAGCTGAAGTGTGTAATTTCTAGCAAAATGCAGAGACAACTAGTATTTAGTAGAAAGTATGAACAAGCGGTTGATTTAGCAGAAACATCAAAACATAGATTGTTTGTTTGAACAGCCAACATATACTGTAGCAACACCAGCTCAACCAGTAGTGTACATCTGGGGGCGTGGTTTTCTGTTTGCCTCACCAATGGCAGATAAAAAGTGTTTGGGAAACCTTTCTGAAAACAGTTATTATTTTTGACACTAGTGGTTGCAGAAATTACACACTTCAGCTTTTTAACTTATAAAACACATACACGCTCACAAGCAAACACACACACACACACACATACACTATCTAGTTAACAGGTAGCCTTCAAACACAAAGCTTGACGATTTTCACTCTGCATTTCAGTATTGAATTCTGCAGAAATAAAAATCAGGCAACATGTTGTCAGTCGTAAACACTGCTGGCCCACACATTACAGTATGCTTTAGACACACACTGATTAATTTGATTACAATTTGAAAAGAAACACAAGCTTTATGTACATTTAAAGAAGCTTGATCTTTGGTACATGTGCACACTGAAAGACCTTGCCGTGTGAGACTTCATTTCAATTTTAATGAATGCTTTTTTATATACTCAAGAGATCTTCCATCTGACATGCTCATGTCTGGACAGATCTGTCTTTTTAATCAAATAATGACAGCATTTATGAGCACTCCCTGGCAACTAAATGAAAATAACAGCGAGAGGCCTTTGAGCTCTGGTGAACATTAATTTGTTTCTTTTCATTCTCTCATTCTCACACTCTCTCCCTGGTCAAAAAAAAGCCTTGTTTATTGCACATTCCTATTCATTCTTCACTCAGCATGGGAGAATCACCATTATCTACTCCTCAGAGAAGGCGTCATGTAGCGTCGGCACAGAGCGAGGGCTGAATGAAACCAAAGCCACGTTTAACGTCTCATGCATGTTGCATTGGATTTCAATTTGCCTTTGAGCAGAACGGGGACAACAAAACATGTACTGGCCTTTGATTCGGAACAAAGAAAAGATGGAAAAAAAACAACAAATGGAATCCTATTTTCCAGGATACGCTACACTCCAAAATAGAAGTGTACCGTATGCCAGATCCTCGTGTCCTCCAGCGACGTCATGGGAATGATTTTCACTTCTCTATATTCACGAGAAACAGTTAGTGCACAGCAGTATGCACAGTTTTCAGACGCGCAGCTGCGTTAATGCCGGCAGAATGTGGATCACCACCCAGGCACAGCCTCTTTTGAAATTATCCAACATGCCTTGCTATACGAGCGGGGCTGTTAGCGTCTAAAAGTGAGGGTGCTGGTGGAACGTTCTGTTGTTGGATAGTTAATGGAGCGTTCTGTGGTGGGGTAGAGGATGCTGGGCCCCTCCATGGTCGCTCTCTGGCTCGGTGGGGAGCAGGGACCCGCGGTGCCTGTGTTGATGGTGGGCACTGCCGGAAGGGCCACAGTCTGGATGGTGCTCCTCTCACGGGAGGGAAGCTCCTCCAGCCCCTCCAGGCTTTGCGGAGGACCGTCGTAGCTCATGTTGAGCCGTAGGGGTTGATGCGCCTGGCAGTAGTCCACTATGGGCTGCTCATACCTGTAGAAGGTCAGAGTGCTCATCTGGTGAGGGACCTGTTGGGGGTAAAGTAGAGAGAGACAAGAATGAGACAACTTGAAGATTCTTAATTAAGCCATCAACAGTCATTAAATCATCATAAAAGGGATAGTTTATTCAAAAATGAACATTTTTTCTCATTATTTACACATCCTCAAGTCATTTTAGACCTGTATGACTTACTTTTCTCAGTAGAACACATAATAAGAAAATTTAAGTTGTTATACACTGATAAAATTAACAGAGTCAAACTCAAAAACAGAATCAGTCAGATCTGTGAATGAATCATTCAGACTCAAACTGAATTAATTCATTGAAAATATCTGATTAAAAAATGATTTGTTCACAAATCAGTCATTGCTACTTCTGTCATTATTAATAATTTTTAGTGAATAAATCATTTGATAACTCTTTACAATAAGGTTCCATTTGTTAACACTAGTTAACCACATTAGTTAACATGAACTAATGATGAAAAATATTGCAAAAGCATTTCTTAATCTTAGTTCATTTCAACATTTAAGATTTGTATCTGTAAACATTATTTAATGAACCTGACTTAACATAAACTAACAATAAACAGTTTTATTTTTATTAATGTTAACAAACATGAATAGATACTGTGTATTGCTTATTGTTAATTAAAGTTAGTTAATGATTTTACTAATGTTAACTAATGGGACCCTACTGTAAAGTGTGAACAATCATTCAAACTGGAACTAAATTAAAGTTTCATTGAAAAGACTCGAATCAAAAGAATGGTTTGTTCATGAATCAAACATTGCTACTTCTCTCATGAAGAATGTTCACAGAATGAATCATTCAAACTGGAACTGCAATAACGATTCATTTAAAGAATCAGATTCTAAATTATAATTCATTCACGAATCTGACATACTTCTTCCATTAAGAATTTTTGATTTTCAAACAACTTACATTTTGGTCTTTTTTGATCACAAAAAGCTATTGTATGACTCTGAATATTGCACATTAGTCATATAGTATGGACTACTTTTATGGTGCTTCTTGTCATTCTGTAGCTTGATAGTCCCTGTCTTCATTCAGTTTCTTTTATGGAAAAAAAAAAAAAGCAATCAGGATATTCATCAATATCTATTGATGTCTATCTATTGAACCTATTGTGTGTTCCAAGGATAAATGAAAGACATGAAGGTGAGTAAATAATGACATTTTTCATTTTTGGGTGAACACTCCCTTTAATTAGAGTAATTAAACCACCCTCTCACCACAAGAGTCATTAAATAGTCATAAAATATCTCCGATAATGATTCTACCACCAAGAGACATGCACACATTCCAACATCCCTTATTCCCTCATCGTTCTCAGCCCACTCGCGACTTCCTCTTTAAGCCCTGCTTCCGTCTGCATTTAGAAGCTGCCTCGTGGCGCCTCGTTTTCAAAGAGGCACCGCGCTGGTAGGGGTAATAGCTTTTTACACCGAGTGCAAACCCAGCATCTGTCTTGCTTCCCAGTGTGTGTGCTGTGCTCGCTGGTGACTCACTCTATGTATACACAAGTGGCAGAACACACACATGCATACACACACACACACGCACACACACAAACCCCCGCATAGGCTTCTGCAGCTATTCCTATGATAAGTGACACAAGCAAATATGCCTTTCCTTTTCATGCCGTGACTCTGGGAGAGTTGCTGTGGAGAAACATGCCTCATGTGTACTGCAAAAAATAATGAAAACTTGACAACAAATACTGATAAAATACTGACTGGTAAATGTCCTTAAAACAAGTAAGTTCATTTTTCCTAAACTCATTGACAAATTATTTTCTTGTTTTGAACAAAATTCAGTGTAGTTTATGCTTAAGGAATCATGAATCATTCTTTTTGATTCACATGAATCAGTGAATGAATCATTCTTTTGAGCTGGATCTTTTCAATGAACCAATTTATCCATTTCACAAATTGAACAATTGGTTAAAGAATAAAACTGATTTGTTCATAGCGAGCTCAAACCACTGACAACTTGATTTGGTAAACTATCATATGACTTCATAAGACATGATGCGTACGAGTCATAAATTCTACATTTATGGTGATTTTATCATCAATTTTGGAGCTTAACAGCTATGATCACTATAAACTCTTTTCATATGGAAAAGAATCTTTAAAATATTTATTTCCAGAGAAAGCCATACAGATTTGGAACAACATAATTTTGATAATATATACAGCATATTTTCTAAAAACCAAAGAGGACCCATTATGGTTTTTTATATTTTTTGATTTTTACATTTTCTGTTGTCTTTAGTGTATAATGTTGCTGTTTGAGCATGAAAACTGTAAAGTTGCAAAGTACAAAGTCACTCCAAAAGGAGTTATTCTCATTATCAGTAAGAACTGTTTCTGAACTCCCTGAAACGCTTGATGGTAGTCTTGTGTTTTCTTCCGGGAATGAACACGTCACAATATTCCCAATTAAGTTGCATTAGTAGTCAGTTTGTGGTAAGGGGTGTGACATTTCAGAAACAAGCTATAAGCAGTTGACCAATCACAACACAATGGTCCAGCCGACCAATCAGAGCACAGTGCACTTTTCAGAAGAGGGGTTTCCTAGAGACAGGAACTAAACAGAGTGTTACAAAAGACTATAGATATAGAAAGATGGTTCTCTCTTATTATTTATGATGGAGAAACTGCAATGTGCAATATGGTGGAATAGGTCCCGCCTTCAAATTAACCCTTAAATGCATACCTCGGGTCTTTAGTGACCCGGGACATCATTCACTACCCTCCTCCTCAATCATTTTTTTAAAGTTAGACATCAACCTTCTTGGTATTCCTCAATCAATTTATTATAAACAATATAAAAAGAAAAAAAAATCATAAAAATATAAAAGAATGCCTATTTTTGCGTTCATTTTGTGTACAAATTGTATAGGGGTGTGTATGAGTGTACCCGAGGTGTGTATGAGTGTACGTATATTTTTTTCTGCACAACAATAATTTAATCTTAGATGATGGAAAAAGTGCAATTCACCTTTATTCCACAAGGTGGCAATATCTGATACACAATGCTGAAGTGACGACTCATTCAGACAGAAAATGAAATAATAAAACAAACATGAAATGGCTCAGCGATTTATTGCAGAGCAAGTACTGAACGCCATCAAATATGACTGTAACTGTTACAGGATGAATCTGGTGAAGCTGTTAGTGATCGAAATATTGATTTTGAAGATTTTGAAAATTATATAGTTTTGAGAATACGTTTGAGATCGCGAATGGGCTCATATTCGTGACCTCAAACATAAAAATAGCCTATTATTTGCTGAATTTACTGGGAAATGAGCTCTGACGAGGACAATGATGATGGCATAAAACATCTGCTCAAACGGAGCCCTTTCAAGCTGTAAAAGGTAACATATATATAATATATCTTCTGTAATTGTTACTCTAATATCAGAGGAGTTTTATATTATCGCGACAGGTAGAGATCCTTCCATGTTAGATATTGATCCGGGTCGATAAAGACCCGAATATGTAAGAATGATTGGCCAATCGCTGATTGATAAAGTCATTGCGTCTCTGCAGCAGCCGTTAGAAGCTCCGGTTCCCACAGAAACCTGTGAGTCATGTATAGCCTGAAAAATACGTTTTTTTTTTTTTTTTACGCTATTTGAGCATAATAAACGTCATTTATGGGTCTGTTCATGTCTTGCTGATTTGCCAAGCAGTTTTTGAGATTTCAGGATTCCCCCATTCAAATAGATAGGACTTGGTCTCGGATGCCTGAAATAGCTGCCCAGAGGCATTGCAAATATGGCTGCCGTGTGAACAGACTTGAAAGGGACTTTGGCGTTACTGACAGACTGAGAAGAGAGGTGATGCAACAATGTAAAATATGTGAAAAATAATGTTTTTTGATCATTCAATGAAAGTCTATTCTAGAAGACTCCAAAAATAAAATCAAGACTTTCAAAAAGGGCATAATATCTCCCTGATATATTCTATGAAATCGTACTATCCAATACAGGTTTGCTTCTCAAATAAACTGATCTCGTTTAAAGGATTTTCAGACATTATATTAGAAAACATGACAAAAATAGTGATTTAAAAAACTATTTTTGTTGTGTTCTCATCCCTCTTACCCTCACACACAATGACAAATCATGCTGAAACGAGTCACCATGTATTTCCACTGAACGACCGGAGTTCATTGCTTTTAAAGGGGTGAATTAGTGAACGCTTAGAGATAGTAAAGAGCAACCAAGCGCGATTACCGTCACCGAGCACTAAGTGAACATTAGTGACAAGAGAGCTCTGCCGGTGTGACAGACGAAGAGATTTTACAAAGAGACTCCTGACAGGAAGCAAAATAAATAAACAACGTCAAATGCAGGGCCGACTCTCAAGTGATAATGAGATGCGTTGTGTCAGCGGCTCGGGTTTAAAGCTCTTTGTATGCCACAATTAATCCACTTCCCCATATTCCCTTGAGCAGAGCGAATGGCTTTTGCATAGGCACCAGCAGAATGCACAGCTACTTAAAAAAACTGCTTTACTTAAAGTGTCATGGGATTTGTTAAGAAGAAATGGATAGTCATATATATAGGGCCAGTGCAAGGGATCTCAAAAGTACTAAAGCCAATATTAAAATACGAAAAGGATTTTAAATACATGCGTATTTGTGCTAATGGGTATGTGAAGTGCACATGCTCATCAAGATACCATTTAATGCGGCCATGTAATTGAAAAAAATCAGATTAAAAATTGGATCAGTGCATTAGGTCTTGCAGTGTAAATGCAGCTTAATAGAACTGCTACTGTGTGTTATGTTATTAATACTAATCAAACAACAATATTGTCAAGAAAAAAAGATAAAATGATGTTGACTGGATAACTGTAGAAGCTTTAATAAGTCTCTACAATCAAATATAAACACAAAATCAGGCTTAAAGAAAACAATATAATTAATTTACTCATTTTAATTACATGCCTGCTTCTCATTTAATCTCCAACAGCATTCAATATTAATGCTTTATATCTAATAATCATGCAGTGAAGACTGTGCTAATAATTTGAGCAGTTTATTTTACATTTGATTACTTCAAGAAATTATGCTGCTTTAACATAACTTGAAGCACTTCATTTATTCTGTTGGATATAATTGATTCTATCGACTGGTTATTCATAAGCAAAACTGTATAATTATTACTGGTTATCAGCTGATGGTGATGGCAAATATCTGCTAATTAATTGGCCTGTCTAATACAGTATATCGGTCCTGCTGGCAACATCAATCACAAAGAAGTAGCAATCTTACAAAAGCACAGGAAGAGTCTGTGAGCTGATCTATTCAATAATGGTCTTATTGCATTTTATGACTCCTCTGTGTGTTTGGGAGACAAGTGGGTTGGACCTTTAGTCTATGAGGACCCTCAGAAACATCAAAAGGTACCTGGGTAAAAAGAGAGGAGTGCTTGCCAAAATCCAAACCACTGCCCCAGGTGGCTTGAAAAATAGAAAATGAATGAGAAAGAGGTTGGATCATTGTTGTCAAAATGAAAGACCCTTTGGCAAGTATTTTTTCTTCTACAATCTGACATAGATTTTCTGATGGCTACTCTTCATGATAATCAATATATAATGAGTTAAGGCAGAGGCTGTTTGCATTAAGTGCAAATAACGATAGATGCTAGTGTTGTCACGATACAAAAATTTTGACTTTGATACGATACCCAACTTAAATATCACGATACCGATACTTAAACGATACTATGGCAAAAACCTAAAACAGCAGGAAATAACATATGACAGAACTTCTTTCTTCACCAGTGTGCAGGCTGATAATTCTGGATTTGAGCTTCATTGCCATGAAGTTAGAGTTAGCTTTAATATAATTTTTAATGTTTATTATTTTCATGCTCAATAAAATTGTAAATTATTTGCTGTTATGCTTTTTTCCCGTTTTTTTATACATGTAGGTTCTTGACAGTAAGATTATTGTAAACATTAGATTACTGTAAATAATTAGAGCAATGTTATTCATGCATAAATTGGTTTAAAATAACCGTAGCCTATATACCTTCACATATTTATGTTTTTTTAAATTAATTTTATTTTTGCAACCAAAAATCACTTATTAAACTTACACTCAATAATACACCTCTTTGCGGAGGTCTGCTTGCACAAGTAAAATAAATAAATAACACTCATTTAATGTTTGAGAGCATAAACATAATGCTGGTATCACATTCACTAACCTCTTTAAATTCTTTGTACAAATCGGGATGTTTGTTGGCAAGATGCTTTGCCAAGTTGGATGCGTTGGCTCCCTTCACTTGCATTATTTTGTAACGTCTTTTGCAGACGGGCTTTGTGATGTCTGTGGGCTTGCATTGTAAGCAAAATAATGCCATATTTCGCTTCGTGCATCTGCTTTCTCAACAATTTGTGCACGGTCTGCAAGAGCACCTATATTTGCAAACATACCTCTCGTTTCGTCACCATAAAAGCCGTTGCGCAGTTGAGAGGAATAAACACGCACTCAATAATGTGCTTTAGAAGCAGCGCGCTGGAACATTAGGAAATACAGCTGGAACTCAAAGTACCGGTACTAATAAAATGAAGAACCGGACCGTTTTTAAAAGCAGGGTATCACGATACCTTTCTAGTACCGATATATCGTGCAACACTAATAGATGCTTACACTAAGTGAAAATAGCAATATATTCTATTTACACCATGTAAAAGTATCAGTTCTTTGCAATAAGAGTAAATAGTAATTAGATGCCATCTATACTTTATATTAGCAGATTCTATTTGCACCTTAGTATTTATGTACGTTAACAGGATGCAATAATATCGTGCAATTGATCATATTTATTAAAATTATTAAATTGATGCTGCCTTGTAGAGAGAATAAAAACCCTCCCTACACCTTCGCCTAACCCTACCCAATAAACACTTTTAATATTATTAAACACTAGTTTGCAGTTTATTTCCACTTTTAGAACATTATTTTTATTTTTATTGAAAATAAATGCGAGCTTGGCAAAAGGCGGATTCGAACCCACATTGATCGCGTTAAAAGCCATGTTTGCGTGCCTTATGTGCTACTGCTGTGCCACTGAAGATGTTAAATTCTGTGTCTTTTTTTTTTTTTTAACTCAAGTGGCCCAACCAGATATTGTGGGCTGGGCTAGTGTAAATAGCGTTTGCTAACAAGGGACGCTATTTGAACTTAGTGTAAATAGACACTCCGATGAGGGCAAATATGTATTTGTTGTTAAATGACTTGCCATTTTAACCAAACGGACATTGTTGCCAAGAAGATGTATAATGTTTGATTTATAATGCAATAATACAGTGATTTTCCTCAACATTCCTCCTTTTTCATGTGGTTGGAATGGAGTGGTTAAAGCCTGCTTGCTATTTTCCAAGCGACAAGCAAAGGTGAAGCACGTTTTTGATGTAGAAGAACTTTGGAATATTTGGAATAACATAAAAAAATCAATTAATATTCATTAACAAAGTCAATGGTCTATTTAGATTTGCTATTGACTGTAATTGTCTTCTCTGATGAAGTGAACTGTCACATTGTACTGAGTTACAATGATTGTCAGAGGTAAAGAGCGGTCATGTGAAAAGGGAAATGTTCCAGGATGTTTACGCTACCATGAATGCAGTGGACTATCCAAATGAAAAGACATATATATGATAAACAGGGTGAATCCTGTACAGTGAGACAGGCATAATGTTTGCGGTGAGTCAACCTTTCTAATGAGCACTCAGTGACACCATAGCATTACCTCTTCACTCTTTCCAGCTTAAATCAACTCCATTAAGCTACCCCCCCCCACCCCTCCACACACACACATCTCTCTTTCATAGCCATTCCTTCCTTCAGCCACTCCCAACAGATCTGCAGTGAAGTTGCACTGATTAATTATAATATTAACTACTAACTGTTTCAGTGAATTCTGAACAGTGCTGGTACATAAATCTAGACTTAATGTGTGTGTGAAGGAGAGAAAGGGTGTGTGACAAGTCATAACTACACCTTTCAGCACGGCAAAGTGACAGACGTGGACCTTAGTCAGGGTAGACACTATATTTAATTTAACACAAATGAAAAATGGCCTTGAGAGACAGACGTACGGTCTGTTCATTGGGTTTCACTGTCTTACAGAAACAGTTCATCCAGTGCGGATGCCATGAACAGACTTATGGGTCAATGACATGATGCTCATTTTTTATTAATTCATTAAAAAAAAAATTATACATTCACACATACAGAGTTAAATTTACCTATTCTATGATGATCATGTTTTAATTACTGGACTAAATCAGGGTCACACAATTGTCATGATATTATAATAACAATAAAAATGCTTAATTAAAAGAATAAATTAGAATAGAATATATTTTAAAATGTAATTTATTCATCTGATGCCAAAGCTGAATTTTCAGCATAATTACTCCAGTCTTCAGTGTCACATGATCCTTCAGAAATCATTCTAATATGATGATTTGATGCTCAAGAAACATTTATTATTGTATTATTATAAATGTTTTGATCAATTTAAATTGTCTTTGCTGAATTAAAGTATTCATTTACTTTTATTTATTTTTTTTAAATATCTTACTGATATTATTTTAAATCCAATTTAAAAAAATATTTTTGGACATCCTCATTTGTCATTGATCCTTAATTAGATTTCACTCTTTTCTGGCTTATTTACAGTATACAAGTCAAACTTTTAATGTTGGTCATGTATGCCTGAATACCAGGGCTGGACTGGTAATCGGGCTTACCAGGCATTTTCCCGGTGGGCCGACGCACTTTGGAGCCGATAAAAGGTTATTTATTTATTTTTATTTATATTTTTTGCCATGGACTAGCCCATCTCGCAGGGACAGCGGCCTATTGGTTTGTCTTCTGAATTGACAGGCCAAAGTGAGAGAGATCTCCCCCTCCTGCGCTGTTTTTTTTTTTTTTTTTTTAAATTGGAGCACATGGGAAACTGCAAAAGGCAAATACCTGCTCACCGCTGCCATTGACGAACATGCACTGCGTTTCTGTTGCCCCATGAAATGATAAACATCAGCGCAAATCGCTTGATGCGTTGAAAGATTCAGATTTGTCTCAGAATTTTGTTTAAAACAGTCATGTGATATGGGAATATTACAGGTTCGGTGGTGAATCTAGCTGAAAACAGCCGCGACCATGTAAAACATGATGAGGTAAATTGGAAAATACATACAACTACAAGCTTGTCAATCCAACACCACCACCTTTATAGTAATTTACCTTGCAGCTACAGTGAAGAAATATGGTGTTTTGGCAGAAATGTATTTATTAAAAATGCTGCTATTATTAGGCCTACTTATATTACATATTGCAGAATATAAATCACTTTCTTTCATAAAGGCTGTTTTCGTATTTTCTACGTTTACAATATTTTTATTACACAATCTATAGTTTATTATTTATTTTAGAAACCATATACCTATGGTAATGAGGAGCATGGTTTTACCTGTGCTCTTTCTACCATGATCTTACAGTTAAACCATGGTAAATTTCATTAGGGTAATTAAAGGATCATTTAACAAAACAGCACTGTAAAAAAAATTCCGTAGTTTTTACAAAATAATTTTGGCAGCTGTGGTTGCCAGAATAATTTTGTAAAAAAATACAGAAAAACTGTAAACATTTACAGAACAAACTGTAAATTTTACAGTATAAATCTGTAATTTAAGAAAATTTGAATGTAAACCAATAAAGTCAACAATGCACATTACTACTAAAATATGTTTTGTACCTTTAATATATATGACAAGCATCATAATAATGCAAATGGTAAAAGAGAAAGCCACATGAAGAATCAGAGTTCATCACAAGCAGCTTTTCCACAAGCTGAAGTATATATACTAATATAAAGAAGGTGCAAAGAGTCATTCACGCAAACGCAAAAACCATCATGGTAACCCACAACACTTAAATAATGCAATAAACATTCACTAAACAACAGAAGATGTAACATAAAACCCTAATGAACATGACTGATAACAAAAACTATTAAGAAACATGATTATTTAAACAAAATACTTTGTCACACAGGGAATTGTGGGAACATCAGTTTACAGATTTTGACTGTAAATTATACATTGATTTTGTCTTTTTTTACTTATAATAATTGTAAAATTTACAGCATTTTACTGTGAAAATTGCATAAATGTCTGGTTAGAGCTTTTACTGTTTTTCCCTGTATATAATACGGGAACTTACTGTTAACCTATTTACAATTTTTTTCCGTAGTGTTTTTACAATATTTGACTGTTAAAATCACATTCATTTTTTACAGTGAGCTTTAAAGCCTGGATCCCATGAAATAAGGACAAAACTTTCTTTAAATATGTTTTATGATATTTTTAATAGCTCTTATGAATTTTACTTGAAGTAAAATGTTATTTCAATGAGAGCGTCATGAAAGATAACATAAATTAGGTGTTAACTCTTCAAAAATGTTATTGTTTTAAAGGAGTAGTTCAACCCAAAATGTCATAATTTACTCAACCTTATGTCATTACAAACATGAATTACTTTCTTTCTGTGTAACATGAAAAAGAAAATAATTGGAGTCAAGGGTAGCTAACCAAACTGGTTTGGTTGACAACATTCTTCAGAATATCTTCTTTTGTGTTTTACAGAAGAGAGAAAGTCATACAGGTTTGGAACGACATGAGAGTGTGTAAATGATGACAGAATTCAATAGCATTAAATTTACTTAACGGCATGAAAATCAGCGCTTTACTGCCAAAGTGCATTTCTATGTGACAAAAGTGCGATATTAAATATGTTAACTGCATTTGTAGTAAATTCAATAATATCCATCATTATTTGTCACTGTCCTTGTTTTATTTATTAATTTATTTACTCCAATTTAAGGCCTTAAGCCCAGCAAAAACATTCACAGGGGAACTCGTGGGCCGCATAGGCTGGGTTTGTCCAGGGCCGAATTTTAGCCCCAGTCTAGCCCTGCTGAATACTATCCCATAATGCCATTCATCTCACAACCGGTGAGGTTTAAATGCTTTCTATTCAGTGTCTGTAACAAATCTCCTGTTGTGTTTCATTTGGAGTGGTACATACTGTGATGTTTTTTTGTTTTTTTTCTCACTGTCTCCTGGCCCATATACCCAGATGACAACACCGTGGCCAACTCTAGTCAAATCGCTGGGCTGTTTGTCCATTACGGGTGACTATGACAGCAGGGACTCATCAGTATGTGAGGGACATGGTGTCTTTGCCATTCCTGTTTATTCAGAGCTTAACAGGGAATTCTTGTGCCCTGGCCACTAGTTATGCAAATAAGCAGGCTCGCGTAGCATATTAAAGCCGTACAGTCAAGCTAACACTTTGATTTGTTGCCGCTGCTGGTCTTAGAAGCGTGCCAACTAGCTGACAGCGAAGGCTAATAGATTGCCTGCAGAGCACCGTAAGGAATCTATAGTATTCATTCTCAACATTCAGGCCAAAACCTTTTTATTACAAGAAACATTACTGCTGTGAATTTGCAGTGCATTCGTGCAAGAGGAAATTCAGTGCAACAATGTATTTACCATGTCTAAGAGGCTAAACAAGGCGAAAGACATTCACCATCTGCATGCATGAGTCATCCTGCTACAACTAAGCATGCACAGTATGGAATCTGATAGCTCTTTAGTTAATAAGGTGACAAGTATGATAAGCAATATTAAATCACTCGGGTTTAGAAGCACAATCTGCATGGAGTGGGAAAATGCACAACTTCATGCGAGAGGAATGTTTCAGCGGTAAATGGACACATTGTGCATTGTTGCAATTAGTATACATTTTAAAGGGCGGATTCACACCAAAAAATTAATATTCTGTCATTGTTTACTCTTCTGTATGCTGTTATTTTTTTCTGTGGATATACAATGATAAAAGGACTAAAATAAAAGGAATAAATAAACAAATAAATACATGGACTAAATAAATGAATACATTGACTAAATACATACTGTACATAAATAGGCAAGTATGTTAAACCATATAAAACAGTATAATCGTTAGTATAAAACAAGCAATTGTGAGATAGTTTATAAGAAATAGCGTAAGAGACATCGTGAGAGTATAAAGGTATAAAGTTGCAATTCCAAGAAATAAAGGTGCACAATTGCAGCTGTTTTGCAATTCTTAAAAAAATGTAAAGGGCCGGTTCACTCCAAAATGAATATTGTCATTGTTTACTATTTTCTCTGTTATTTTTTTCTGTGGAACTCAAAAGATTTTTTTAACAACCATTACACAGATCTCACCATATAATGACAAAAGTACGAAAATAAATAAATAAATACACAAGGATTTTAAGTGGTATAAAGCAGTGAGTATAATACAGGTAATTGTGAGGTAGTTTATAATAAAAGACACTGTGAGGTATATGAACTTGCCATTCTGAGGTAATTGCAATGCCAGGAAGTAAAGTTATAATTACAAGAAATAAATATGCAGTTGTATGATATAAATTCACAGGTATGATATTTAAAGCCACAATATGATATATAGTCACACTTAAGAACAATGACAATAGGTTGTTTGCAAATGACGTCATGGGGTGGTGCAAAATGCAGATGGAGGACAGGAAAAGATTTTCTACATAGGGAAGCACTATGAAATGCTCATCTTTTGCGTTGTTTATGGATGCACTATTCGATCAAACTGAGAAACCACAAGGAGCCTTTATCGTGTAACAAAAGTTGTTTTTCTTCAGGGGGGAAAATGTAAGAAATTCACTGAAAAACGCAGGAAAAAGTGGCTTGTAATCCTGCGTATACAGTCAGGAGGAGCCGAGTTGGATAATGCTTGTGTGTGCAGTGACCTTTTTGTCTGTATTAACAAATAACATGTCCAAGGCTACAATATAATTTTTACAATGGCAAAACCTGGGTCGCTGTCGTGAAACACTTTGCGGTTTCCCTTAGAGAACTGTTTAAGGGATTATATCAAAGACTTTTTATATTATATAGACATATAATAGACATTCCCATATTTGTAGACATTCCCATAGGAAAGGGGTAAATCACACATTAAGGGAAAAACTGTTTAAGTGCTATGCACAGCCGGGCAATGGAGAAGTTTCATCTCGATGACAGACAAATATTACAATTCCGCTCCTCTTTATAACGTAAGGATCACGTCCAACATATGTTGCGATTTTCTGTTTAAACACCTCTCTTGTAATAGTGTCTAAACCAGTACATTAAAGCGATAGTTCAGCCAAAAATTAACTATCCCATGATTTACTCACCCTCAAGCCAATCTAGGTGTATACAACTTTCTTCATTCAGACTAACACAATCAGAGATATATTTAAAAATATCCTTGCTCTCCAAAGATTTATGATGGTAGTGAATGGGGGGCCTGTTTTGAAGCCAAAAATAATGCATTCATCCATCATAAAAGTAATCCATATGACTCCAGGGGGGTAATAAAGGCCTTCTGAAGCGAGGCGAAGGGTTTTTGTAACTTTATAATCTAACATAACTAGCTTCCGCCAGACGACTGTGCTCTATCCTCTGCCTTTCCGTGATTGTCATTGCGCCATGCTTTGGGTCAGAGTTAACTCTTCCGCCGCAAATCAATGCGTACAACCATCTGCCGGAAATTATTTTAAAATATGGATGTTTTTCTTACAAAAAACAATCGCTTCCTTTCAGAAGGCCTTTATTAACCCCCTGGAGCTGTATGGATTATTTTTTATGATGGATGGATGCATTTATTTTGTGCTTCAAAACTTGCAAACTTTGCAAGCAGGAAAAAGTATCTTCATGTCTTAAGTCATATGGACTACTTTTATGGTGCAACAGGTGTTTCTTTATCATTTTTTGGAAGCTGGCAGCCCTTTGTCACAACGAACTACTGTAAGGCAAGAGTTGCGTAATGATTCTTTAGAAATGTTCCATGAAAAACAATGTGTGAGAGAGAATAATAAGAGAATTGTCATTTTTGGGTGAACTATCCCTTTTAGTTTGTTTACCAAAGCAGAAAACATGGACCAGGGCAGGATGCGCAGTAACAAATTATCTTCACAATGGTTTGACAGAAGTATTTTTATCACTGTCGAGAGAGTTTAAATCGACCCTGATAGGGCTTAAAAATGTTTGCATGCATTTGTGTGCGAGTGTTGCATCAGGGTGCGTGAAAATTTAATGTGGCTGTGTTGTGTAGAGAAAGATGACACAGATGTTGCACAGGGAGCCTGTGTGACACTAAAGACACCAGACACACTTTCAATGAAGTAAAACACATGTCTGAGGGCAAGTTCGCCTGAGCAGCATGAAATTTAAACAAGAGGGAGGGGAAGAACATGTTTAAGAGAGAAAAGGGAATTTGAGTCTGCGGTAACCGTGACTAGTGTTTGCTTTCCATTTATATAACAGATGAACTCATACATTATCTGTCAGAAAGCTGAAAGGCTCATCTGCATTTATCCAATAAAGGTCTGTGCACTGATTTTTGGGGAATGTTGCTTTAGATGGTATATGGTGATATTCCTAAAGGAATAGTTCAGCCAAAAATAAAAATCGCCATAATTGCTCACCCTCAGGTCATTCCTCCATTTCAGTTGCTTGCAAAAAAATCATTAAAAAAATTATATTTTCTTTATCCTGTGAAACACAACAGATATTTTGAAGAATGTTTGAGCTGTTTTTGCCCATATTCTTAAAGTTCTTAATCTTTAGTGTTAAGAATTTTTTAATAATCTGAAGAACCTTTTTCCACCATAAAGAACCTTTTGTAGGATGGAAAGGTTCCATGGATGTTAAAGGTTTTTCATGGAACCACAGATGCCAATAAAGAACCTTTTTTTTTAAGAGTGTTTTTTTTACTGGAAAACAAGAAAAAAAAGTCTCAGTTGATTGGACAAAACTTGATTAATTTAGTTTGTGTTGATAACCGCAATAAAAAAAAAACATGGTTTGACTCATCTATAACTTCACGCCACCATGCATATCTCCGTTCCTTTTGTGGCAATGCTCCATCTTCCATCATTCCTTTGAAGAGGTAAGCTTTGTCTGCACGCCCAAAACTGCTGTGTCCATCCATCCAAATCTACTTTCATTTTCACTCTGTCTAGCTGATGAACATTTCCAAAAAGTAAAAAGGGTTTTTGGCTCTGTGGCAGCCGCCCCTGTCAACTTTTAATCAGGGATATTGAAAAGGAGTGTGTGAACGGGCCTTTTTAAGCTGGGGCTAATCAGACATGCCTCTGTGAACTGGACCAAAGCCAGGCCTGTGTGAAGACTTTGCTCTGTCTCTGCCTTTGTTTCTTTACCTACTACTTTCTCTCTCTCGTCTGATTTCATTTCAGAGAGGCAGATTATCTGAAATGAGGCATTCTATCTGGAAAAGAGCACTCAGGATAAGCCTTTACTGAAGATGCTTCTGTTTGAAAAGGATCGATGCGGATTGTCTCTCCCTCCTGTGCATCTAAGTCCAGGCTTTCTACTTTAAGGTGCTCTTGAGAAAGAACTACAAAGAATTTACTGTTCTTTGGTAAATGGACAAATCCCTAATTCTTATAAATGGAGCTGTAGACAACAGGTTATGTTCTGCTGGCGAATCTTCTTGGAAAACACATTTATTTGTGTCTATTTAGTATGCTTCTCTCCACCTCTACCATAGTGTCAGCCTCAGACGGTACGCCCACAACCCGTTCATTGACTGTCAGACGCAAATTGCACACCAAAATGGCATGAAACCACAAATTGGGATCTGATTGGCTGTTGCTACGCATCTTAAATGTAAAGTGTGTAATTTGCTGCACCAACTGGCACAAAAAGTGTTTCCAAACATTCAGAAGCCCAACGAGGTCATGTGTTTTTATATAGTTTTCTCAAGTTCACAACTTATTGTATAGCCTCTGTGTTTTTGTATTTAGTTTGGTGCCATTTGTGGTGCAAGAAACTGCACAGTTCACCTATACAGGTAGTTTTTAATTAAAATTTTAAAATTAAAAAAACAAAAAAAACAAATCAACCCAGGCTCATTAGAAAAACATGCCTGTGGCCAAATGTCTGCAAAATAATATTACAATGCTACTTGCATGTTTTGTCACACTTTCAAAGTGAAATGTCCAGCAAGTGACCCTGTACAGTACACCTAACCAATAGGGTTAAAGGGTTAGTTCACCCAAAAATTTTAAAAAAATTATCCCATGATTTACTCACCCTCAAGCCATCCTAGGTCTATATGACTATCTTCTTTCAGATGAACACAATCAGAGATATATTTAAAAATATCCTTAGTCCTCCAAGGTTTATAATGGTTGTGATTGGCAGCCCAAATTTTGAAGACAAAAAAATCCATCCATAATAAAAATTAATCCATACGACTCCAGGGGGTTAATAAAGGCCCTCTGAAGCGAATCAATGCATTTGTTTAAGACAAATATCCTTTATAAAGTGAAATAATGAGTTTCTGGTGGGACAGCCCAGATCTATATTTAACTAAAATTTGCATTTTGCACAGTAGTAATATAATTTGCCATCAACTTATATCCCAACCATTAAAATAAAAATAATAAAAAAAGACAGATACCATATAAACAATATCATTTGCACCACAGATACACACCTTCAATTTTCTAAATCAGCCCACTTTCATTTACAGATTACATAGCTGCAAAAAGGTGTAGAAGATATGTAATTATATTCTGGTGTAATATCTCTCCCACTCCCCTTGCCTGTTGTGTGATTACATTAGCAGGGAGCTGCAGTGCTGTTCTGCTCTGCCTGCTGTGCTGTTGGGTTTGTTAACTTCAACATGTGTGTGTTCCTCATTCATGGTGGGTCTAGGCTACTAATCTAAATTAAAACGATAACAACAACTTATTTGGCAGTAATTAAGATAGATTGTACAGTCTAAAATTAATGAAGGGGCGTATGTTTTCATCTACAGAAATAATTAACACAAGGCAGGAATG